>NC_072770.1:37173453-37375953 GCF_022539595.1 Amphiprion ocellaris
TTTTTTTTTTTTAAATACGTTTTTGACTTTTAATCATAGTGTTAGCATAGTTTTTTCTCTTTGCTTGTTTAGTTTCGTCATCTGTGTGAAAGGTGCTAAACAAATAAAGTTGAATTGATAAACTGAATAACTGACTAACTCATGATTGTGACAACAGGAGAATTTTCATTGTGATTTAAGGGTTTGTTTCATTTTTAAGGTTGGGGTTAAAATCTTGACAGAAAAAAGATTAAAGAAATAAACTACCTAAAAAATCAAAGGAACAAAGCATTTGATACAATAAAACTGTTAAAAAGAAAAATAAACATTAAATACAATTGAATTATATTATATATAATTATATTAAACAGACAAAATATTTAATTAGATAATTTAACAGAAGGTACAAAAAAGGAAATTATGAAATTAAACAAAAAATTTAAAACAAAAATAGTTAACATTAAACATGAAATATAGATAATTAAACCTTTAAAAAATACAAAACATTTAATTAGATTATGAAACCTTTAAAAAGACTAAACATTTAATTAAAAAATTAAATGTTCAATTAAAAAATTAAATCTTAAAGACAATAAAACTTTAAATAGGAATTAAACAGAAAATACAATGAAGCATTTAAAAAGAAAATTAAACATTAAAAGGTGGTAAAACATTTAAAAAGAAAAACCTTAACAAAGATTTAATCGAAAAATTAAACATTGGGAAAGAAAAGGAAATTTTCCGACAAGCCGATAAAACATTTGAAAAAACAGGAATTAAACATTAAAAAGACAAAACATTTGGAAATCAAATAAGAAATTAGAAAAGAATAAAAGGTGAGAAAAGAGCAAAACTAAACATTTAAGAAGAATCAAACTAAAAACAAAACATTTGAAAAGATACCAGTTAGACTTTAGAAGATCAAATTAAACAGAAGAGACAATAAAACGATCAAAAAGAGCAAAAACATAAAGATCTTAAAGCGTTTTCTAGTCTGAAGTGAAAACATCAAGCTGTTTATTCAAACATTTCCTCTTTCTATGTTCTTGGTTTGATTGTGGACAGATTTACTAAGAACTCATTTCAGAAAACTGCTTTCCAGATAAAGTCTACTAGTAGTTGAAGACATTGATCAAACTAATGTTACCTTCTGATCTCTACAAACTTTACTGTTCAGTGAAGAGAATCAAAGTTTGTTGAGGATTTCTAAAAATCCCACAGATGAAGGTCTGAGAAGAACTCGGATGGTCTAAATGTGAAATCAAGACTCATGGTCACAAGTTTTAAGGCTTCTGTTAACCAGAAAGTTCAAACTAACAGAGAAGTACTGAGAAACTTTTAAAACTTCAGTCCTCAGACTGTCTAAAGGTTCAAACTAACAGAGAAGTACTGAGAAACTTCTACGATTTCAGTCCTCAGACTGTCTGAAGGTTCAAACTAACAGAGAAGTACTGAGAAACTTCTACGATTTCAGTCCTCAGACTGTCTGAAGGTTCAAACTAACAGAGAACTACTCAGGAACTTAGAAGATATCAGTCC
The DNA here is from genome assembly GCF_022539595.1 of Amphiprion ocellaris. NCBI lineage: Eukaryota > Metazoa > Chordata > Actinopteri > Pomacentridae > Amphiprion > Amphiprion ocellaris. Next base: position 37,174,972 of record NC_072770.1, read on the forward strand.
TCAGACTGTCTGAAAGTTCAATCTAACAGAGATCTACTGTGGGACTTAGAAAATTTCAGCCCTCAGACTGTGTGAAAGCTCAGGTCCTGAGGACTTGGGAGGTGTGGAGGCTTTGGAAAGTCTTGGAACTGAGGGTTCCACCCTCCAGCACAAAGGCTGAAGCCCAACCTCCTGAGAAAAACGGTCGAGACGAAACTCAATTTAAAAAAAAATTCGAAAACGACAAAAAATAGATGATAAATGCGCAAAAAAAAGAAGAATTAGTATCTGAGCAAGTAGCTCAGGGGGATAAGAAGAGGGACTACAGACTGGAAGGTCGCAGGTTCGAGACCCGCCACCGGCCTTTTTCATTCTTTGTCTTTGTCAGTATTTTGAGAAAATTTAAGAAGTGTCTGGTCTTGAACCGGCGACCTGCAGCTCCATAGGCAAATCCTTAACTCACTGAGCTACAGATCAGATACAAAGAAATAAATTCGTCGTCCCTTTGACATCGTAGTTCCTGAAGTCACCACATGGGTGGAGCCAAGGCGGAGTCTGGGTGGAGCCGGGGCGGAGAGTAGGCGGGGAGGTGGGTGGCGGCCTTCCCCCTCTACTCCCCCACCTCCCCCCACCACCCACCACACCTTCCCACGCCCGACGAGTTCTTCGAGTCTCCACGAGTTCTTCGAGTCTCGACAGGTTTTCCCCAGTTTCTGGAGTTTCCACGAGGTCGGAGGCAGAACAAGTTGTCATGAAGAGGTGTTGAAGTCGGCCAGGATGGACTGACTTTTTACAGAGACTAGAAGGAAGACCACTAGAAGAGCAGGTCTTTAACCACCATCCATAAAATCCATGGAGTCGCTCCACAGAAATGAAGGGACGTCAACTTTTATCAACCTCCATCCAGATGTTCAACTTCATATCTTTACTTTGACATTTTTAGCACCACAAACCTTTAGTATCACACTTTATTATCATTTATTAGGACTTTAATGGAATCCACCAGCAGATTAACTTTTTGTTGAGACACTGCAGTATTTAAAACTTTTCCTTCTATTTGACCTCATGTTTATTAGTTTTAGTGGAGAAACTTATTTTAATTGTCCATTAGTCTCCTTAAAACCAAATAATAAATTGGATTAGTCAAGAGCTTTAAATTTCTTTGTCATATTTTTAAAAAATACAAAAAATATAAAAATAATGCGTCTTGAGACAATTTGACCTGTAATTGGCGTTATATAAATAAAATTGAATTAAAATTGTATGTATCTTGTAATGTTGGAGTAATTCAGCCATATATGTTGGAAAACACATTTTCTTTGTCCATTAATCTGTTGATTGTTTTCTCCATTAATTCATTTCTTGTTTTGGTTTATAAAATGTCAAACCCAAATATATTCAGTTTACTGTCATAAAAACCAAAAAGATTTACATTCATGATGCAGGAATCAGGCAGTTTTTCACTTTTTATCTTAGTTTAGTCAGAAAGATAGTTGATAATGTGTGAATTGTTGCCGCTTGTGAGCCGTAAAAGGTTTTAATCTTTGGGGCCGAGTGTCAAAAAACATTTAGAAACCAACATCAACAAAACACTCAACAAAGATTTGAACATCATTAAAGGGAAATCCAACTTTTGCATGACAATGTCAAATTAAAGGACATTTATTTCCAACGTAAATGTGTGATATTCATCCTCTGGAGCTCTCTCTTCACATCGTCTTCCACCTGGACTGGTTTGGTCGGGAGCATGTGCAACAAACATTTGAAAAACTGCACTTTAACATCAATAAATGACACTGAAGTTTAATCGCTACATAAATGAGACTGAGTCTGGATGTGTTGCTCTGTCATTAACTCCTAAGTTTAGGGAAAGTTCAAACAAAAGAAGACAGTTCAGATCAGACTTGAGAATGAGCTGATTTTGAACAAACATCTCAGACTTTCTGAGCTTCATCAAATCTAGCAAGATATTTTAACAACAAGCAACTCAAGCGATCCAGAAGTTGGAGAGAGTTAGCATTAGCTGAGCCAAAGTACATGTGGGACGCTAACCTAGCAAACATTTCAGACTTTTCTCTGTGAATTCTGAGAAATAATTTCCTATTTAATGAGAGCTACACATCTTAACTCAGTCTCATTAAAACAGACTCTAATTCAGTGTCATCCATCCATATTAAAGTGCACTTACCCAAAATGTTTGTTGTATGAGCTCCAACAAGACCTGTCCAGGTAGAAGGCCACTTTGACAAACAGGAAGTGGAAGATTCCAAGCAGATTTATAGAAGGGGGAACCGGACTGTACTAAGTGTGGTCCAGTATAGAGGGGTGTTTTGTGGCTTTTTAAGGCTGATAATGATTATTAGTGAGACATTTGGAGTAGATATTCATTTGCAGTAAATCAAAGTATTTAGTTTTTCTCAGTTGATTCTCAATTCTCAACACTGTCGAAAAAAAATGCGATTTTTCAACAGGTTGTAAAAACGTGCCATATGATGAAAGAATGTAAAGGAGGTCCAAAATGTGACAAAAACGTCATAGTTTAGTATGTCGTCCAAAATGTCACTAAAACGTCATAGTTTAGTATGTCGTACGAAATGTGGAAAAAAATTCATAATCCTTCGGACTCCATCTTCTTTTTTAAAATCAAAATTCTTAGTTTCTTAATTGGAGTGTATTTGGGGTTATATTGTTTATTAAATGAGACCTATTTTGTATAATTACAGAAGTTTTCACAACAAAAAGGTTTTCTTTCGCATATGTTATCGATAGGCTCTGTCTTTATATATTACAATCTTCTGATTCGTCTATAATTACAGTGAAATTGTGGTTTCATTTTTACACAAAATTTTCTTTAAAGATTAAAAAAATGTGTCATCTGTCATGTGGAGTTAAGGCTAAAAAATGTATTTAAGTCATTCTAAGTCACAGTATCTTCATGAGACGGTTATTTTAGTGCATTTTTAGCATCCCAGCTGCTTGAATGTGAACATTTTTGTTTTTATGTCTCTTTGTGTCTGTAGCTCTGATGTTGTTCCCCTGTTGGCCTGTTGGAGGCGCCGCTGAGGCCTTTCAGAGCCTGCTGAGGATTCTGGGAGTTGAAGGCGCCATGGAGTCAATCATCGTCAGCTTCCAACAGGAAGTTTAACCAAACCTCCATCTTCTACTTCCTGACTTTCAATAAGAATTCTTTAATTCAGTCGATAGAGACAGAGAAAGACGACAGTGAAGCTTTGAGTCCGTTAGAAATCTTTAATTCAATAGAAAGAGCTCGACTGCGACAGCTGTGACAGCAGCGGAGCTCATCGGTCAAAATCTACAAAAATAAATAATTTAAATACAAAATGCCAGACAGCAGAGTCGCCTTTGTATTTTTTTCTCAAATAGTTTCTCTTCTCTCAGCTATTTACACACACGCAGTTATTAGAATCTCTATCACAGTGCTGTGATGTTTCTGCAGGCCGACGCCCAGGCAGCAGACGGCGGCCAATCAGGAGGCAGCGGGTGGAGGCAGTGACCAATCAGGCTGCAGCTCACCTGTCAGAGGTCTGGACTGATGTTAACAGGATTATCATTTTATTATAGTAATAACACTGAGTTTGTACCTCATTATGGCTACAATGACGTCCAACCAGCAGCAGCGTTTCATCTTTAAATGAATTCTCTGAACCCAGCAGGCAGGTTTGAAAAGCATCTTTTAAACATTCACTGAAATCACACCGTTTACCGAAACTACAAACTGGATAAACATAAAAAATGTTGGGAGTTCATACTTTACGATGGTCTTTGAACTATTCATCCACGAGGTTCTGCATCTGAACCTAAAATCTGAACATTTTCATCCCTCTAATTAATAATTCACCAAAAATAATCTCATCTCAAGCCAGATTCTGAACAAAATGATAAATTCTGAGCTCGTTGACACAAATCAGGATTTATCACTGACTCAGTTGAACTGCAGGAAGTGTGTCGGCACAGAAACTAATCGAAAACGTATAAAATAAATATCGCTCGTGGGTAGAATCTCCTCTTTTTTATTTTACAGTTGCTACAACACCTATTTTTTTTAGGGATTTTTGTAAAAATTAATATTTAAGACATTCTACCTTTTTTTAGATAATTCTAACAAACTGGGTGGAAAAATGTGCAAAAAAAAAAAAAAAAAAAAAAAACGACCCAGAAAAACTGCAGTTTGGCGTTCAGGAAGTTCAAGTAAAAGTATCACAATACCAGAATGGAAATACTGTCACAAATAAGAACCTAAATCAGGTTTCTAAGTATTTGAAGTGAGCTGAAGCTAGATATCTTCGACTACTGTGCAAAAACAAAGTTTGAATCCAGCATTTTTTACATTATAATGAGTAACTTTTCCTTTTAGATTTAACAGGAAATGTAGTTTTATAGTTTAAGTAAACGGTTAATGAAGAGTAAATGAACTTCGTAGGAGATGGAAAAACATTTTCTGGAAAAGTTCAAACTTAGTGAACGTTTAACTTGCATGAAAAGTGAATTTCCGGATTGTGCAAACAACAAACAAACATCTCAGTGTGTTTTTGTTTCGTCCAGACCTCCGCTATCTCTCAGATTTCCCATCAGCCCCTGCTGCCTGCCACGTCTCCGTTTCAACAGTTACAACGATCATCGGTTGGTTCAGTTCGCCGCCGTCCGCTCTCCAGCCGTTTTAACCGCTTCGTCTCCAGGACAACCAGGCATCTGATTGGCTAAACGTCCCGTCTGCTGTAACAGAAGGACCCAGTTTAAACCCGTTTAGTGTTTGGATTCGACAGAACTCGCCTGGCGACCGGAGGACCGGAGCGAGGTGGAGTGTGATGGGCTCTTAGTGTGATTTCTAGACGTGATTGGCTGGAGAGCGTCGGCAGGAACTGAAGTCAAGTGTCACCAGTTTATCTGAAGCCTCCGTCGGCGGTCTGTGAGGTCGACGGCGTCACCGGAGGAGGAGACGCCGCCGTCCTCAGAAACCTCCCGGCGATCCCGAAAGCAGCGTTTCGTGTTCGGGCCGCCGGGAGTTCGAGGTACTGAGAGTTCACCGCTGATCCACGGCGGCTCAGAAACACACCCACGTCTCGCCTTCGGTTTCTGGCGCCACCGTGTGGACGCAGCCTGTAACAACGTGGTTTTCTGAGCGCATCGCTGCCGCCCTCCAGTCCGACCAGAACATTTAGGCACGTGGACAAACAACAGCAACAACAACAAGCCACTTATGGCACGAGAACCTGGAGCTCTGAACTCCGTTACCCAGCAGCCACTGCTCCGGTCTGATTAGACAGAAAGCATCTCTGAGCTGTTAAAACTTTAAATCTGCTCTCTGCAGCCGTTCGGTCGCATTTAGTCTCCAGTTCTGTGAAATCAAAAAGGACAAATCTGATGTTGAATATTAAATGGAGTCGATTCTCTCAGAATGGAAGCGTTAATCCGACCAAATGGCCACAAAGCTACAAGTTACCCAGTTAGTCAACAGACGAATGTTAGCCGACTACTGAAAATAAACCGTTCCTTCATCAGGCTCCGTCTCACAATAACAGCGAGGAAAGAGTTGAAAACAAAAGCAGGTTTTCTGTCGGAGGTTTCAGCTGAAGTCAGTGGAAGAGATTCACAACTAACTCAGGATTTTCAGAAGTGTTTCCTACATTTAGTAAATGTAAAGTAATTTTAGATGTCCTGAAACTGGATCTACACTCAGACAGTTTAATAAACCTGAACTCTGGATGTTTAACTGTAGGACTCACTGAGAAATCATTAATAATATATCAACCAACTCTGTCTACGGTGTTGTAGTTCTGCTGTAGTACCTGTTTGTTCCACCAGGTGGAGCTAAAGGTGTGTTTGCTCTGTGACTGCTAACTGGTGTTCATGAACTCTGCAGCATCAAACGGTAAAACCTCATCTTTTTGTTGTTTTGCTCAAATTTTGAACACTTTTTTAGTACATTTTAGGCAACTTTTAATTAAACTGTTGTCATTTTTAACAACTTTTGAGAAGTTTCAGATGAGTTTCAACTCTTTTAGGGCCAACTGTGACAAACTACATCCTAATCTGACACCTTTAAAGTGTGTTTCTGGTTGTGAGACGCTGATGTCGCTGAATCTGACCAGGCGTAGTTTAACATCCTGGTGTTTCTGACTTCTACTCCATTTGGGACACAGTGAACCTTCTCTGTCAGAATAAACTTTATAGTTTAGATGTCAGAACATGATTCTGAACTCAGCCTGAAACCTCCGACCCAAGATGAAAGCAAAGCATTCTGGGTACTACCTGCTTTTCCCTCCATCGCTTCCACTCGGCTTCTTTTTCTTTCTCTCTGGAAAGGAGGGGGGAGTTTGGAGCGCGTTGCCATGCCAACCAATCCAATCAGGGGTTTTTTTTTTTTCTAATGAACAGTGTCGGAGCAGAGGATTTGCCTCCGTCCGGTCGCCACGGCAACGCGAATCAGTAACACAAAGACGTGGAGCCGCTGCAGGTTTATTGCAGCGACGTAACGGCCGAGCTGCTCTGAGGCGGCGTCTCCTCGTCACACCGGGTGGAACAGCAGCGTGCAGTCGTCCCTCTCAGCCGCCGTGAAGATGCCTTTGGGCAGAGAGCCGGTCCTCAGGTAGCACGACACGATCTTCTGGTCCAGACGCAGCTGGCGAGGGATGCTGTCGAACGGCTTCGGGTCCAGATCCAGGATGGAGACGGAGCAGGAGAAGGCTGGAGGTCTGAAGAGACGCCGCTGGGCGGACAGACTGGAGGACGGAAAGACGGAGGTCACATGATTCTACTTTAAATATACGAGATACAACCAGGGTAAACAATAAAGAACTTAACAGTTTTATTTATGGGAGTTTACTACTAGAAGTAACTGAAGTAGAATTAATATTAAGGAATGAAATGCAACTTTACTTAAATAGAATTAAGATAAACATTAATTATAATGTAATTTAAGGTGGTGTACTCACTATAAGTAACTTAAACACAACTTTACCTAAATAGAATTAAGATTAATATTAATTATATTGTATTTTAAGGGAGTTTATTACTATAAGTAATTTAAATATTAAGTCTCAAAATGCAACTTTACCGACTAGAATTAATATTAATTGTAATCTATTTTATGAGAGTTTACTATAAGTATTGAAACACAACTTTACTTAAATAGAATTACTATTACTATTAATAATTTATTTGAGGTTACTTCTATAAGTAATTTAAATATTAAGTATTGAAATGCAACTGTACCTAAATAGAATTAACATAAATATTAATTATAATAGAATTTAAGGTGATTTACCAACTATAAGTAACTTAAACACAACTTTACCTGACTAGAATTAGTATTATTGTGACTTTAAGGATTAAAAGTTTGCTAAAATCCAAGTTTACATTAAAGACCTACTTTAACTTATTAACATTTATCCGTTTCTGTGTATAAAGTATTTATCTACTTTTTAAAAATTATTATAAGATACGACAGTATTTTTGCTTTTTTTTTTTTTTTTTAGAAATAATTCTAAACATATATATATATATATATATATATATATATATATATATATATATATATATATATATATATGGGATGGGACGTGTTATTTTCGATTAATTGATTACAGCGAAAATAACGCGTTACAACTGATAACGCTATTATTTGCACCCTCCTCAGTTCCCTCATTTCTGGCACACCGGTAACTCTGATGAACATTCCAGCCCAGTAGGTGGCGGTAATGAACCTAAAGTCTGTTTGTAGCCATGAAGGAGAAGCACAGGAAGTACTGAGTGAAATCAGGCACTGAAGAACAGTGAAGGAAGACCAGATTGAGCTTGTTGGACAGAAAGTTTTCTTTTAAAAATCTTCCTGATGGCAGCTTGGATAAAAGCCTGGTTGTGTGTAAATTGTACAACAAAGAGTTTTCTGATCACTGCAGCACTTCAAGTTGACAGTATCACCTCAATGTAAAACATGTTGCTGTTAGCACCAGAGCTAACGTTAGTTACGAGTCATGCTAACGGCTAACGGTGTAGCCATCCCATAATAGACCACTTTTCTATACAGTGCTTGAGTTTACAGAAAGTCTTAAAATGTTGAATAAAATCGCTATAATTGCACTTAGATTTGCAGTAATCTGTGAATGTAGCAGACAGATGAAAAATGCAGATAAATAGAAATGAAACATTTTTGTGGTTTAAGTTTTTACTCCGTTGAGGCTCTGCCTCCTTGGAGGAGGAATAACCTAAACAACAAAAATATCTCTTTTAAAAACTTAATTATAAACTTTTTGTTTTTTAAAAAATTACATAAATAAAAATTGATATTCCTATAAAAAGAACCATCAAAATTCCACCATTTATCAGACCCAGAAAAGATGAAAACAGAATGAATCTCTGGATTTTCAAATTTCTGAAGCTCCTTGAACTACTTATGCTGATTCTATGTGCCATACAGTGGAAAAAACAACTGAATTCAGGCTTTAAGTCATCAAAATCACTTTTTTCTATATGTCCCATTTTCCTTTTTTTAAATAAATTTTAAATTATAAACATGTACATGTCTATTCATTGATTCAACTGTCAACCACAATTTTATTTGAATTGAAAAACTTCACTTGTGTCAAATATTGCTATTTGACACAACTGCAATTATTGCGATTAATTAATTACAAAGCCTGTAATTAATTAGATTACATTTTTTTAATCGCGTCCACCACTAATATATATATATATATATATATATATATATATATATATATATATATATACACACACACACACACACACACACACACACACACACACACAAAGGTTAAGCTATAGAGAAAATAGATCAAATTAACCGACTAATATAGTTATTAAGATGAAAACCCCTTATTATAGAGAATTTAAATATTAAATTTTACACTCCACGGTGTTCTTTATGTGAATTTGTCAGTAATTTAAATATTAAGTATTAAAAACAACTTTACCCGACTAGAATTCATATTAAAGATAAGACCTATGACCTAAGACTAATTTGACTAATTTAAATAAAGGTTTTTTTTAAAGTTTAGGACCCTACAGTGTTATTCAGGTCAGTTTATCAAAGTAATTTAAATACTCAGTATTAAAACTCCACTAAAATGAAATAAAACCGCAACTTTATGTTAAAGACCTACTTTAATTTAAGAGCCTCTTATTTGTATTTTATTTATCTGAATGATCCTTTATATGTTTAGCTGCTTATTCAAAGTATTTATCATCATCTTTTGATAAAAAATAGTTTAAGACCCTACAGTTTATTAACTATAAGGATTGTACTAATTTAAATATTAAGGTTAGGACCCTAATTATGAAGCTTAATGTGACAGATTTTAACTTGAACACTAAGAGCTACAGAATAATTTATTAACTTGACTAATTTAGAACCAAAGTTATAAACCAGTGAATCCAAAGACTGTTTGGATCTTTTATGAGCAGATTTTATTTTATATTAACAAGAATCACTACTACATAATAAATACTTGTTGATCATAATATTAATACTTTATATATTAGTGATCAGAACCAGGTCTGTTGTCTCCCCCTGGTGGACTCGTTCTGCTACAACACTGATCCATTAATGTAACATTTTAAATATAAACTCTCACCCTTCGTCGTCGTCCTCTTCCTCACCGCTGGGCACCAGGGCAACCATGATGGAGCAGTCCTTGGCTGTCATGGCGACACGGTACTGATGGACCTGGAGACAGAACAGAGCAGTTAAAGACCCTGAACGCCTCATGGAGGGACAGTGAAGGCATCACAGCCTCAGTCAACAATAAATCTAATTAAATAAATGAGTATTTTTCCTCAGACTGCATCAAATAAAGATTCTCTGGTCAACTAGTCATCGTACGTTTATGATTTGAATTAAATTTTCTATCAAACATTTTTTTAAAGACAAGAGTTGCCATTCACGGGTTAGTTTTTGGTCTAAAATGGTGAAAAATGTTAAACAGTGTTTCCCAAATTCCAGTTTTACAGAATCTAGTGCAAACTGCTGGTTGTTTTTGGCATTTTTTAAAAATGAAACAGGTAGAATATGGTGATTTTAATGAAATGTCACTATTTTTAGCTTAGTTTTCTGCCACGTCACAGATTTGTAAAAACAGAATCGTCTGATTTTTCACTTTCCATGATGTTTGGTGATTAATATTACCCAAATCTAGACCTCAAAATGTGATACTTCATCAAAATCACTTTAATCTACATGTCCTATTTAGAAACTTCCACAAAATGAAGAATTTGCTCAAAATAAAAATCTGTAAAATTCTAAAAATGATGCAACGGTGAAGCCAGTAATGACTCGGCTGTTCAGAGAGGAAATGACGACAGAAACAAATTTTAAAATGTAAATATTTAAATATTGATAGTGTTTAGGGCCTCCTTTTTTCCCAGTGTTGCTACAACCTAAATAATTCAATTTTTAACATTTTAGTAAAACAAATAATCACATAAATCCAACTTCTTTCTGATTTCTGTCATTATAACGGTATCATTCTGCACAGAAGACGTTTCTGATTCTCTCTCCTTCATTCTGTTCCTACAGAAGTTCAGGATTTTAGATTAAAGTGAAAAATTAAACCACAGGGAAGAAAAAAATGCTACAGGAGCAACAAAAAATACCCAGAAACTTGGAGGTCAGAGGGTTCAACACCTTGTCTCAGAAAAAAACTCATCTCTTGCTGACTATCTTTGTATCAACAGACACTACAATTGACCGATGTTCCCTAAACGCCCCACACAGGCTGCAGTGTTCAGATTTGTGCCCAAAAATAATTTTAAAAAGAGTTAATCTAGAGGGTTCTACTGTCAGATTTGTGATGTGGTCCTTTCTATAAGCAGAAGAAACAGCTCATGTCTGTAACAGGTTTTTATATTTAGATTTTCTATTTATTACTCACTAACTCTGTTCTTATCTTGTCTAACTTTTCCTGAGTCAGTTTCAGTTAACAAGACAAATTCCTGGTTTGTGTGAGTTCATTTGGCAATAAAACTTTTTCTGATTCTGATTTAAACTTGCACACTCTCAAAAAAAGGTCACAAAGGTCTGGAGCCCTGCACATGAAAATACTGAATAGACGTTTGCTGAGATTCTGAAACCAGAAACCAACCTTAGCAGCAGCGAACTCCACCGAGCCGTCGTCCTCCGTTGAACATTTCTGCAGCTTCTCCAGGAAAGCCTCGTTGTACGGTCCGTCTATCTGCAGACGAGTCCTGAGACGACCAGAGGCCACGTCAGAAACCACATTATTAATGATATTATGACATCATTTCCTGTTGGATGAGCGTTAGCTACCTCTCTTTGGGGAAGTCCTGCAGGTGCTGCTCCACTCGGCAGTACAAAGGATAAAGTCCTTCAATGTCCAACGAGTCCAACATCTGAGTCTGGAGGATCCTGAACAGAACGCTGTCGCTGGGTAAACCCTGAGAGCCTGACAGGAAAAGACGACTTTAAATTTATGTTTCCTACATTTATATGATCAGAATCAGATGTTTGGAGCTAAATGCTGCTTTCAAGGCACAAAAACATCCTCAGTTTTAGAGGAAACAATCAGACTGGCTTCACACTGAATAAAATCTGTTAAAATCAGGTGTTTATTTGTTCTTGTGTTTGTTAATTTATGTAAATATCAGCTGGTGTGGATGTTTGTGAGGCTGACAGGGAGGAAAACATCTAAATGTGATTTTTCTGACAGATATTTGACATCTAATATCATTTTTAAAGTCAAGCTTCAGTTCAATTTTCACTGTGAGGCAGATTTAAAACCTGAGATGACAGTTTAAACTCTGTTAAATTGCATTTTTTTGTGTTTGTTAATTGTTTTAAACTATAATTTAGATTTTTAACGGTTCAGCCTCAATGTAAAGGTGAAGAAAGTAAAGGATGAGGAAACAAAACACATTATGTCAAATAAATAAAAATCTGACAACTGACAACGTTTGTCTAATTCTGGACAAATTTTCTGCAATTCTGATTCATTTTCAACCCATTTTAGACAAATTTGCAGTCATTCTGGATCATTTTTAATCATTTGAGAGAAATTCTGATTGATTTCGGATCATTTTCCAGTTATTTTAGACTATTTTCATGTCATTCTGAAGAAATTTTCTTTAGTTTAGATCATTTCTGGAAACTTTTCTGTAATTCTGGATCATTTTCAAGTCATTTTGGACACATTTTGGATCACTGTGGATCATTTTGGATCATTTTTGGACAATAATGGTTTGGAATGAGAGTGGTGTAACTCACTTCCTGTAGTTTTTGAGAAAAATGGGTTCAAAGTCTTGTGTTTTCCAGAATAGTCTAACATTTACTGTAACGCTATTGATGTTGAGCAGCAGCCTGGTCAGTTTTGTTCATGATGATCAGGATTTTATTCCAAAAAATGTGAAATCCTTCAGCCTCACTGAAGGACTTTAAAGTTTTTACTTTTATATATGCTGAATAATAGCCTAGTTTTATAGAAATTACAGTAAAATTTGCTCAATTTGAACAAGATTTTGTTGCAGAATTTGTCACTTGAGGGAAACTGGCCTTTAAAGTTGTACATTTTATCTTTAAATACAGCTTCTAAGCGGTGGTTTAGTGCTGAATGCTTTGATAGCATTAAATGAGGGATAAAATGTTCAGTTTTACTTCATTATTGATGGCACAGTTCACCTCGACATATTTTCTCCAAAGGCTCAATTTAACCTCTTGAGACGAGAACACTTTTTTTTTTGGAAAGACAAATTTTAAAAACTGTTTGTTTTAGATCCAAAATGATTATTTCCAGGGACGATTTTTAATGGAATATCTACATAGAGGTACAGAGGAACATTTAGACATTAAATAAAACCGAATAAAGAAAAGTTTCTGACCGTGTCGAATCCTCTCCTTGTTGTAAAGACTCGCCTCACAGAAGCTCCGTCCTTCTCCTCGTCGGTCCGTCACTTCTCCTCCTCCTCCTCCACTCAGCAGAGCGTTGACCAGAACCTGGAGATAAAAGTTCTGCTGTGAAACTTCAACACTCTGGATGTGATGCGTTCAATGACTCCATTCAGGGACGTACGGCCATCATAACACACTAATAAACAAAAAGCTGAGTCTAAATCTGCTCTGAAATTATATTATTTATATTATAAAGTTATTTTTCCACAGAGTGAATGTTGTGAATGTCTATTAGATGATCCTGGTATCAAATGTGTGCAAAAATGATCCTTATTGTCTCTAACTTGTTCTGACCAACCACCTATCGCACATGCCGATATGGGCTTTGAAGGTTTACCCAGAATGCACCTTTTGTCCCAAAAGTTCAGCAAAATGACTCAAAATACCCCCAAACTCCCCCAAAATGATCAGAAACATCTCCTGAAATACTCAATTTTTGGACAAAATGACAAAAACTTCTCCAAAATGACACAAAATTGTCAAAAAAATTATCAAAATATAGATGTCTGTGTAGTTTCTCATTCATCCAGGTCATGGTTATCCAAAGTTTGGATAATCAAAATATAGGTTAAATAAATGATCCTTTCATTGTCTAGAACTTGTTCTGACCAACCACCTACCAACATGCTGGTATGAGCCTTCAAAGTTTACCCAGAATGCACTTTTTTAAAGAAAGAAAACAGAAACACATCCAGGATACCAATGATTGTTTCCAGGACAGACATTAAACTGCTGCAGTTTTACTGTTCAAACTATGATACATTCCATAATAATATTGCTCCAAGTTGGTTACAGAAAAAACTGTGGCACCGGGATAAATGTAAAATTGATCTGGTTGCAGTTTTTAACAGAACTCAAATGTCATGTGTCTATCTGCTGAACTGATGAAGTTATGAAGCTCAGAAATGCTGGAAAAAGAATTAAAAAGTGTAAAATTTCAATCTCTATGTACTTCAAGGGACTGTAACCCTGAAAATATTCATGGTATGAAGGTAAAACTTGGCATGACTTCAATAAATATACTAAAGTTATTGTAGATTTTTTTTAAATCTGTTGATTCTGAGAGGATCCAGGTGAACTTTTTCAGATTTTACTAATTTTATATGAAATGATAGATGTGGATCCTGCTGCTGTCTGATGATTTAATAAACTCCGAGGAAAAACTCCTACAAACTACTGGAAGCAACAAACTAAACTTTAAAACCTGGTCCATTTAGTCGCAGTAAAGTTTGCTTTTTATGGACATTTCAGTAGGTGATAGATGTGAAACTGCCAAGCGAAATGGATGGCATCTGGATTTAGTGATTTTTCAAACTGTGTTTCTGCTTTCTTTGATGTTTTTGGACAAGTGTTGGTGCTGAAATGTGGATAAAGCATTTAAAACCCTTCATATTACTTGTTTTGCTTCAGATCTGTGTCAAAGTGAATGTTACTCCGTCCGACCGAGCGAGGTTCAACTTTATGATCATTCTGGAGGCTGGACGGGTGTTTCTATTGCTCTGTCCACCTCATTGGCATCAGTTAGACTCTGAGTCGACTCACCTGGATGAAGTCGCTGAGCAGAGCTTTGCTGGTCATGTGACCGTTGATCCGGTTGTTCCCGTACAGGAAGTAAGGTCTGAGATGATGCAGCAGCGAGTTCAGGTCCAGAGAGTCGTCGCTTCCCTCCTTACTGCTGTAGATACACTGACCTCCCTGAAGCACAAACACACTATTATTAATTAAACACATTTCATTATTAATGTTAATTACGGCTGTAGCTTCTCCACGTTTCACGATTTATATCTTCTGAATGACCTTTAAAGTTTTCTCTGGTCAATTATCAAAAAAACAGAAACACATCCAGGATGCCAATGATTGTTTCTAGGACTCATAGACATTAAACTGCTGAAACTATGATACATCCCATAATACTCGTGCTCACAGTTGGTTATAAAATTGACTGAGTAATTTTTGAGTCATTCTGGATTCTTTTTTTAAATAATTTTGAACAGTTTTCCATTGATTCTGTTCCCTTTTTGGTAATTTTCCTTCTTTTTTAGCTCCTTTAATACAGATTTAGAATCATTCTGGACAGTTTTATGTCATTTTTTGTCATAATTAAAATCTCACCTCCAGTTCTTGCTGAGAAATAGACAAACTGTGTTAAACTCACTTCTGATTTTGTTGTTTTTTCCTCAGAAGCAGATAAAAATAAGTATTATCAGGATCACATTGAGTTGTAGCATCACAATCTCCATTTAGTTTCTGTCTAACTTGGTTTTTATGAATCTCTTACACTGTAATTTCTTATTAAAATGATTTCCGGACAGTTTGTTTTGGACCAAAAGAACAAAAACTTCAACCAGCAACTCATATTCTTGCATTAAATCGACTGCAAAACTGCACCAATGTGAAACTTTCAGCGTAGAAAACAACCAAAAAACTGAAAAATAAAGGTTCACATGATGCCGACGTCTCACCTTGAATATTTTGAAGTTGTTCTGAGGTTCTTCTATCAGGTGTCTGATGGCAAAGTGCATTCTCTGTCTGTTCCTAAACGACACAAAGGGAAACCAGAAGAACGTCAGTGAAGCAGATGTAACATCAGCTGCAGGTTGTAGACAGAAAACTCACATAAACAGAGTTATGAACGCTTATCTAAAGGACCTGTTCAGTAATTCAGACGTCTGAGGTGTAATAATTAATCAACTAGCTGTCGACTAGAGCAGCAGCATGTTTAATATTTACTTTTCAGAACTTTACTTCCTCATAATCATCTCCAGCTATTCTTCCTTCTTTTCTGTTCTAGTCTTGTTTATATTTATTTATAGGCACTGCATTTATTATCATGTTCTGTAACTTATTTTTCTGAGCATTATCTGGCAAAACACTTCATTTTATTGAATGAATAGTTGACAGCTAGTTGAGATTTTTCCATTTTTCTGCCATTTTTACGAGGTATTTCTTTTATGTTTTCTGTTTTAGTACAAAATCTGGTCTGTACCTTTAATAAACTTAACTTTAATGAAATAAAAATGCAAACTTTATCATTTACACATTTTTATTTTGTCTTTTTTTTTTTGAGAACGCATCGTTAATGTGCAGGTGGAACATCAACTTGATGACATCACCTCCTCGGCTCATTTATTCTACTCTTAGGCTACTTACTATGATTATTTTTACCAGGGATGTCAAACATGCGGCCCGTGGGCCAAAACTGGCCACCAGATGGTCTATTTCGGCCCGTCGGACAACTTTAGAGATGACATTAACTGTAAATTGTAAATTTGTAAAACTGTAAATTTAAAATAAATTCTACATCTTGACAAGTTGTTTTGATCATAAAGTAAAATACTAGATCAATCAGTTCCAGACACCTGGGAATAAATGTTGTGTTCCTTTGTAGATAAACTGTGATCTGGAAGTTTTAATGTGTAAATGATAAACTGAGGCTGAATGTTGTTGAAATTGAAGTTTTTTTTCTGAAGAAATTTCAGGTTGTTCATAATTCATTAAATGTGATCATTTTCACAATGTACTTTTTTGGACTAAACAAAGGGAAACAGGGTTGTGCTTATTTATAGGTTATTATGCTGTGATTTTACTGGTCCGGACCACTGGAGATCAAATTGGACTGAATGTGGCCCCTGGACTAGAATGAGTTTGACACCCCTGATCTTTACTGTGAAAAACAACAAAGTTTTTCACAAAGTTACTGGGGGCACAGAAGTTTTTTGTCCTCCTTTTAAATCGCAATTTTTTGTTAAATCCATCGTTCTTTGCAACAGTAAACTCACCCTGAGAACAGATCCAGAGGACAGTACAGGCTGCGTCTCTTCCACTTCCCATTGGCCACCTGGACACAGAAATTAAATGTCAGAAACTTTTCCTGTTCTGTTGCTTCTACTGAGAGATTTTCTGGACAATTTTCATTTTGTGAAACTGCTAAAACTGAGCAGAGGACTACATTTTTGTGAATATTTCACTCATGAACTAAAAAAGACTGCTGGGTGGAATAAGTTCCTGAAGTTGTGCAATTTTTTTAAGCTTCTCTTTTTTTTTCATTTTGTGCAACAAACGCTGCTGTTTTCCTGCTTTGTCTTTGTGCAAAGCACACGTTTTTTCTGCACTTTTTAAATGTGGATTGTTGTTATTATTCTGTATTTGCAGGGAATTCTTATGAAGGAGATCGTTGCTCTTGATTGTTTTATTATCCGTGATTAAATAAACGTTTCAGGTCACATTAATCTGAGAATAATGACGAGCACAGAATCTCTCATTGCAGATAAAAGTGCTGCGATAAACTTCTCTGTCTCCCTCACTCCATAAATAAAAAACAAAACTCTATTTTCTAGACATTTTTGAAGATAGTTTATTAAAGTTTTCTTTATATTAATTAACAATATCTTTAAAAAACATAATTTATTTCTTCATGTAAACACTAGAGATAAAGAAAAGAAAAAAGGGGAAAAAAAAGAATAAATTATATATATGATTAGAAAATATTAATGAAATATTCTAAAAAAAAACTAAAAAATTTGTTTATCTAGATGCTATATATATATGTGTATATATATATATATATATATATATATATATATATATATATATATATATATATATATATATATATATATATACACATCATCTAGATAAACAAATTATTTTTACTTAATTTATTTCTTTACTAAACTATGAAGCCAGATTCACATATCAGTATTCAACAGTGGGTAATTTCAAACAAATCGCAATGAGGTAAGTAAGCTTTTAACAAGATGCAAAAAAAAAAATCCATACATGAAACATAAAAAAAAAAAAAAAAAAAGGCAAAACGGTTCTGTTGAAAAAGTCAGTGGAGGGGCGGCATGACTCAGTGGGTAGAGTGGCCGTCTTGTAACTGGAGGGTTACCGGTTTGATCCTCGTCTGGAGAGCTCATGTCCAGGTGTCCCTGAGCGAGACACCAAACCCCTAACTGCTCCTGATGGCTCCTGGTTAGCGCCTTGCATGGCAGCTTCCGCCATCAGTGTGTGAATGGGTGAATGTGATGTATAATGTAAAGCGCTTCGTTTCCGGTATAGTAAAGCGCTATATAAATACAGACCATTTACTATTTATGTAAATGCTTCCAAAAAAAGCTATATATGTTGGGTTTTTTTTACATTTTTTTCCCTCTCTGCTATCACAGAGAAGTCACTAAAACTTTAGTCAACACAGATTTACTTAAGTAGGAGTAGTTTAGTAAATCTGTGTTTTTCTGCCAAACTAAGAGTCACAGAGTAAATAAATGTTTTTTCCTACTAACTTGACTGTAAACCCTCTAAACTCTCTGTTGTAACGAAGCAGAGAAACGCCTCCAGCAGACTGAAGTGGACGAACCACATGCTTGGATGAATCCAGATCAGTATCAGTACACACTGTTCAGCACCAATACTGCAGTAGTCCTGTGTACTTCCTGTGTGTAGTTACCTTGTAGTGTTGATGCATGCAGAAGCGACACACTTTGGTCTTGATGTCTTTGCTGACGTGTTTGGGGGACGGCAAGAAGCCACATTTAGGCTGGAAACACAGCAGAGGAACAGTCAGTCATGTGGTTTGTTATTTTAGTTCTGTTTGTGATGATAGAGCTGAGAAAAGATTCAGAAAAGAGTCGCAGAGCATCGGCTGTTTACTGTTTTTATATGAACGGAGTCCACATCTACCTCAATGAGAGGCCTTATGTCTGATTTTAATACAATTTTAAAAATAACTTTATTAATCCTGAACAAAACCCTTAAATCCTTCTTTATTATTCAGCAAACTCCCAGCCGGAACCTCATCCAGTTTACTCTTTCTGCCTCATTTAATCAAGTTATTGAGAAATTTTGTTTTTGTGTAAATATTGAGGGTAATATTCTATTTAAAAAACACTTTATTAGGATTTTGATGAGACTTTTTTAGACAGTTTGAGATTTGTTCAGGATATTTCATTGATATTTTTGTGAAATTCTTCAGAGAATATCTATATATAATGTATATAATATATTTTCAATAAATTAAGATTTTTTTTGGAATATTTCATAAATATTTTCTAAAAATATATCTCTATTTTTTAAGTATTTTTGAAGATAGTTTACTAAAGTTTTTTGGGGTATGTCAATAATATTTTCAGGATTTATTTCTGTGATAGTATTCCTATTTTTCCAGACATTTTATGAAGAGTTTGCTGAGATTTTTTTTGGAGATTTGGTCTGGATATTTCATTAATATTTTTGTGAGATTCTTCACTGAATATGTATAAATAATATATTTTTCAAAGCCTTTAGATGAAGAAATAAATGAAGATTTTTTTGGAATATTTCAATAATATTTTTTTGTAAAAATATATCTTTATTTATATTTCATTTTCAAAGACAGTTTCTTAAAGTTTTTTTGGGTATGTCAATAATATTTTTTGTGATAGTGTTTCTATCTTTCCAGAAGGGTTTTCTGAGATTTTTTAGATAGATTCATTACTTTTTTTTTTTTTTTTTTTTAATTGAAAATGGAAATAATAATTATTGTTGACGAACTAAGGCCCAAAAATATAGATTTCAGTAGTTTCTCTTGAATTCACTTTTTTTTTTTGATATTTTATGATTATTTTTCTGAGATTTTTCTGTGATTATAAAAAAAATTCGGAGATTTTCAGATAATTTAATTGAGATGTTTAGATATTTTTTTAATATATCACTGGAAATTTGCAGAGACTTTTTTTAGTTAATTTAATAACCAAATATTGAATATTGAATATTTTAATATTATTTTTTATGAAATAATATTTATATTTTTGGATTAATTCACTGGGCTTTTTAGAGTAGGAATTAAGATTTTTCTGGGTAATTTGATTTATATTAATCTGAGAAAGATTAAAGAAAAATTTTAAATATTTAAACCATCAAATCCAATCCAGCTTTATTTGTATAGAACTTTTAACAACCACGATTGAACCAAAGTGCTGTACATACATGTACATAGAACAAGGCAAATAAAATAAAAACAAATAAAATATAAAAATACACAATCAAACCACTAAAAACAAATAAAATCAGATACATAATAAAAGCACTAAAAACAAATAGAATCACAAAATAAAAGGCACTGAAAAACTAATAATCAAATGGAAACTTCCCGACATTTTTCAGTGAATATGTTTCCATTTTTCTGACACTTCATTAAGATTTTGCAGAGATTCTGTTTGAAAATCGCTTTAAAGGAGAACATCTGGTTTATTTTTTATGAGCTCAGACTAAAATTTCTCCTTTTAACTTTAAAATAACGACTAAATTTAATGTTTTGTTGTTCTGGATGTATTTCCTTATTAGGATTAAATGTTTTCCACTCTTTTATGAAAATGTCAGCACCTCCACTGGGAAAAACACAAGTTTAGCCTTAAAAGGAGAAGCACAGTTCAGTGTGTGTGTGTGTGTGTGTGTGTGTGTGTGTGTGTGTGTGTGTGTGTGTGTGTGTGTGTGTGTGTGTGTGTGTGTGTGTGTGTGTGTACCTTGATCTCGATGCAGAGTGGTGGAGTGTGTGTTTGCTGGTGGAGGCCTGGAGACGTCAGGTTTGGCAGACAGAGAGCACAGCCGCTGTAGATGTCCATCACTTTATCACATCTCCACACTGGAAAACACAAAAACAAAACATTTTTAGTTCATTAATGAAGCCAAAGATCTTTATTTCAACAAGAAACAATCAGTAAAAGTGCTTTCTGACGAGCTACAGACTGGACACAGAAATTAATATTTATGTATTTAAAGTTTCTCTGCTGCTTGTTTAAAAAATAAAACTTTTACGGCTCTAATTTGACTTAAATGCATCAGACAAAAACCAACAACAAAACAACAACATAAAGTTTGTTTGCATGAACAAACTCCAAGTGTATTGTTTTTTTCTTGTATTTAACATGTGAAAGTAAGATTATTTATTTATCCTTATTTATTTTTTATGCGTAAACGTATGTACTTGTGTGATATTTTAGTGATTGTAGAAAAATTAAAATTACTGTAATGAATAATATAAAGTGGTGAAATCCTTTTTCCGCCTGGACCTATCGGTATCTGTCGGCACTGACTGGAATAAAATTCTTCGGTCTTAAAACATCGTATTACGAACACGTAAAATATTCACAGGATGATGTTGTTCCCTTCAGACAGATGTTTGTGAGCTGTTTCCATGTTTTGTAATAAGATGTTCCAGAAGAATGAAAGGAAATAATTGGCGAATGTTTCGGTCTTACCTGGTCTTTGATGCTGAACTTTGATTGAAAGTTGTCGCACAAACTCCAGAGGGAGTTTGACCACTTCCTGTGGAGAAAATGAAGTTAGTTTGGTTTGTGAAAAGTTTGTGCTTAGCTGGTTTTTAATTAGGACTATTATTAACAACTTCTTTCCACTGTTGACTAATCGTGTCAAATATTTTCTGGATCAATCAGTAGTTTGGTCTCTAAATGGTTAAAAATGCAGAGGAGTGTTTCTCAAAGATGACAAATGTCGGTTTTCTGTCACAGAGGAGGAAAGAAACCAGAAAATATTCACATTTAAGAAGCAATTTAGATAGTTTTTCTTAAACTATTACTCAAAATAAATAATCAACTGCCAAAAAAGCTGGCGGTTCATTTATTAGTCAACAACCAATCAGCTAGTTGTTGCAGCTCTAGATGGTTAACTGGAGGGCCAACAAAAGAAGTCTTTTTAAAGATGTCACCTTGGGTTTTAAGATGGAAATAATGATTATTGTTGCCCAACAAAAGCCCAGAAATATAGATTTAAGTAGTTTCTCTTGAATTCAAAATAAAAATCAGTAGGGCAGTTTCTGGGCTCCGGATATTCGGGCCCTATTAATGACGAATATCTGAATATTCCATCCACTCGGTAACGTCCGACGGGGGGAGGGGAGAGAATAGTCGAGTAAAAAAATTACTCAAACTGAATTTCAATTATAACAACAGTTTGTAATTAATTTAACTACTACAGAATTTAACAATCACAGTGAGGATTTTGGCACCAAACACTGATTTAATGTATTTTAATGACAACTGTGTGATTTCTGAGTTCCAGAAGAAGCAGATAAATTCAGATGTTCAGTCTAAAATTAGTCACCATGTGACCACGGAAACGTTGCTCGTGTTAAAAACCCTCCAGACATCAACACTGGAGCTCTCTGTTATCTGTCTTTTCTGTTTTCTGGTTCATTACGCAGCTCTGAAAGGATTTGGTGTTTCCAGAAGACACTCATATTTCTCTAAAAACTGAGAAAGTTTCACATTTTTAACAATCACACATAATTTTTTGCACTAGTTTTGGTTTAGGGCTCATAGTCACCAGAAAGATATTTGATGGATGTAGTAAAAATGGTGGTTTACTAGTAGTCGCTGTCTTTTAACAAAATTCACACAACAAACCTCAATTGTTCTGTGTCCTACACTGAACTGTAACTAACACTCGTATTTGTTTTGGCGAACTGAACTTAAGCCGTCGGATCTTACGCCACAATGGAAATTCTGGTTTTCAAAAATGTCTGAAATGTGTGACTCTACTTGATGGTTGTAACTCAATTAGAGTTTCAGCTGAATGTGTTCACAGAAAACGCAAATATAAAAAACGTTGCCTGAAACCAAAGGGAGGATAAATGACCTAATTAGACATTTGATTGGGGTCACGACAACAAACAGGAGCAGCCGTGTTGCATTCTGGGTAATTTAGGCTCCAGATTGGTCAAGAGTAAAACCATCAGTTTTCACTCTTTAAATGAGTGTAACATTACATCTGCAGGGCCCACTGGGTGTTTTATCCTTAATTTAAGATGAGATAAGAAACGTAAACTGACCCCGCTGTGGATGAACTTCTCCCCCAGCAGGCTGCTCATGACATTGGAGCTGAAGTCCACGATGTTCTGGATCTGCCTGAAGGCCTGTTCTGCAGTCTGGAGGACAAAAAAAAAGACATAAACAGAGAGTTATTTGTCTTATCTGAATTTACAGAGACTCAAGAGTGTCATAAAGTTTCAGCAGGTCTGATGCTTACAGACAGGTGTTGAACAAACATTTGAATGCTCAGAGCTTTTTAAAAAAGGATTAAGAAGAGAAACGTCTTCTTTTCTACACCCATGAAAAACAGCTGAACCTGAGCTGTTAAACATTATTGATATGAACCACCGACAGACAAGCAATAGCAAAACTGTTAGAATGTTCAATAATTTCACTTCAATTCATCAGATGCAAACTGCTATGAAAGCACAGAACAAAAACGCTATTTTATTGATCGAGTAGGTTTAGTTTTCCTCAGTCTAAAATTGACCACAATTATTTATCTAAAGTAACATAAAATTTCCAGAATTACTTAAAATATTTCTAAAATGACTCACAATCTGTCCAAAATAACTTAAGTGTCCAAATTAACTGAAAAATTTTTCTTAAAATAACTTGATAACTCTCAATCTGACTTGAAACGTCTCCAAAATGATTCAGAATTTGTTGAAATTGGTAATTTTTTGGATATTTTTGAGTCCAATTGTTTCCACAGGTGTTACCAACACTGGAAACAATGCAGGCTCCACATATTATAGATATTTACCTGTTTACATGTTTCCTCTACAAACTTTTTCTCTCTACTCTGCTCATCATGTGTAGAAAGATATTTCACCGTGCTGAATGTATCTTCCAACAAATGATTTGAAACATCCTCAAAATTACTAAAAAGGTTGTCCAAAATAACTTAAAACTGGTCAAAAGTAATAAAAAATGTGTCTAAAATGATTTAAAACTTGTTTAAACTCACTGAAGAATTGTCCAAAATTACTTCAAAGTAGTTCAAGATGGCTAAAAATTAGTTTGAAATGACATTTTAGAGTTATTATGAACAATGTGAGTCATTTTATTTCATATATTTCCCTTTACTCATCACACATCAGCAGTAGAAAGATGTTTCACCATGCTGAAAGTATCTCCAACAACCTGCTCCTCTGTTCACTGTTTCTGAGCCATGCTGCATTTACTTTATTGATCCAGTATCTTTTATTTTCCCACCGATCTCTCTCATTTGTCTCCTCTCTGCTCGGTGGAAACACAACCTGCAGTTGAAATCACCCAATTTTCAGATATAGCTGTAAAAACTACTTGGTCGTTTTTTTTGATTTTGACAGAATCCGGTTACTGAGACGTGTAGATTAAAGTGATTTTTGATTAAATGTCAGGATTTTAAGCTTAGATTTGGTTGTTTTTTCCAGATGAAATTGAAAGTCGGACAGGATTGAGGTTTAAGGGCATTTGCCAAGTTGAAAATCTGACAACTCTAGCCATATTTACAGCTTCTTACTCTGATAAATGGTGTAATTTTGCTATATTTTCCAGCTCAGAGGGTTTGGGTTTACAGGTAAAACTACACCAAACTTTTAGAGTAAAAACCACATCTGTAGTTGACTTAATGATTCGGTGTTGATGGTTATTGACAGTTAAGGTATCTGAGGACGAGCCAAAAAGGTGGATCAGTGTTTACATAAGTTATTTATACTTTATTTAGAACGCAACTTTGTCCTTTTAGACCCGATAAAACCTGTGATTTTACTATTAACTAAACTATTAACCTGTGTCTCATTTAATATTATCTTAAGGTGACTTTTTCCAACAACAGAAGTCGTTAATTAGCCACTCGATTTTAGTTTTTTCAGGATTTTTATCTACTGAGGAAACAAGTGACACTAGGAGGAATCATTTCTCTTGGCAGCAGCTCAGATTTTACTTTTATTTCTGACACAAACACCTTAATATGTCGCAAAACTCCGTAGCAAAGTAAGGAAGACATGAACAAACAGAGACGACACAAGCCTGCAGCAAAGCAGGTAAGACTGGTTTGTACATGAGGACCTCCAACAGCACAGAACTAAAGCAAACTATCTTTTTACCTCCTTCTGTCTTGACAAATAATATTTGAACTGCACCAGAGAGAAGTCGGGTTCAGCTGTCGTACTATATTATTGTGTACTGGTATTAAAACATCCTCAGAGTGATAGCGGCTGACAGGATATTTGCATCTTAGGGTCAGGTGGGGCTTCACTTTGGTTTACATCTGGATCAGGGACGTCGATTATCTGACTGGGATGTTATCTGTATGTAAAAGCAGCTGCTGCTACCGATGCTAATGATAACCAGCTACCAACTGGAGGTTAACTCACAGCCCAGTTATGGATCTATCAACCTGGGTGAGAGCTGAGGGTTGTTGACTAAACACCTGGTCTAACCTGGGCCTTCAGGTGTCACATAAGGACACCACGTGTTTACATATTTAATGCTCCGGTAAAGGCACCGTTATTAATTGTAATTAGCATCCTCCACTTACGTACTGAATTCCTCATGTAATCTGGTTTCTCAAACTTCATAGAAATAAGAAACCTGGTTTTCTTTAGTAGTCGGTAACATTGAACTGTGTCAACCCCAAATAAAGGTAGTTACAGTTATTCACACGTAGCGAGAAGAGCGAAATAAAGCATCGGAATATCAGATTTATTTCGGTTTTTTGTGATTTTATCTACAGACCTGTCAGCCCAGTTGTACTTGACAGAATTTTGGTTGCATGTGTAACAACAGTCGGCATCTGATGTGTTTAGAGAACATCTGTAAACCGTAGCGTCTAATGAGACTCCATATCTGAGGCATGTAGGTAACATCTGTAAATGTAGCTTCAACCAACAGTCTGCATCTGAGGCGTTTAGGGAACATCTGTAAATTGTAGCTTCTAATGAGAGTCTACAACGGAGGCATTTAGGGAACATCTGTAAACTGTAGCATCTACCAGCAGTTCCCATCTGAGGTGTTTAGGGAACATCTGTAAACTGCAGCGTCTAACATGAGTCCACATCTGAGGCATTTAGGGAACGTGCAAATTGTAGCGTCTGATGAGGGTCCGTATCCGGCCCATTTAGGGAACATCTGTAAATTGCAGCTTCTACCAAGTCTCCATCGGAGGCATTTAGGGAACATCTGTAAATTCCTAAATTTTTATGTGCTGATAGTTTGGATCTGAGGCGTTTAGGGAACATGTGTAAAAACTTAGCGCTCAATGAGAGTCCACATCTGAGGCATTTTGGGACCATCTGTAAATTATAAATTTTCGTCTGCCCATAGTCCGCCTCTGAGGCATTTAGGGATAATGTGTAAATTGTAGCATCTGATGAGAGCCCGCATCTGGCGCATTTAGGGAACACCTGTGAATTGTAGCTTCTACCAAGTCTCAATCAGAGGCATTTAGGGAACATCTGCAAATTCCAAAATTTTGTCTGCTGATAGACCATATCTGAGGCGTTTAGAAAACATCTGTAAATTGTACCGTCTAATAAGAGTCCACATCTGAGGCATTTAGGGAACATCCATATCTCTGATTAGTTAAAAAACAAAAAACTACAATTTCTGCACAAAAATTTTGAGAGTTTCCGGCTGAACTGCAGGTTGTGTTTACATAAAAACAATTTAAAAAGAAAGATTGCACACATGCACATTACTACAAATAAAATCTAACCAATGACACGTAAACCTTCCAATTACATGTGATATAATCTGCATCAGTTATTTACTCGGCGCCAGACACTGATATTTACCTGTGGCGGGTTTTCAGAATCCTCTGCTGGATACTTGAGGAGGCGTAGAACTCTGGAAAGCTGCAAGGACAGAAGAGGAGCTCAGTTAGGAACATCTCCAGCAGATGCAGTTCTCCCACAGAGCAACAGGAACACCGGCTACAAAGCCTGGGGTGTGTCAGGCTAACAAAGAACGGTAAGCTCCAAACATTTCCGTCTGAATGCGAGTTCAGACTAGTGCCTTTGCCTAAAGAACATTCAGCACAATAACGCACAGAAACTGTTCCAATAAACAGCAATAAGAACTCATTTAGCCCCCGGCTGTAAGTGAAGAACAGCAGATATAATGTTCACGTAACCCACATCAGGACATTTTATCAGCAGTCAACAGACACACAAAAAGAACCATATTATTCAGCAAAATCAGATTACACACCAGCATTTACTGCATTAATAATCTGCTGAGAGCCACATTTAAACGTAGAAACTCAGAAATCAGATCTTTCTTAGAACCAAAACTAAATTTTGACAAGTACTCAGATTATTTTAAGCCCACTGTTGACGCCATTTCTGTACAAGAGTCCATATCTGAGGCGTTTAAGGAACATCTGGAAATTATAGCTTCTAACAAGAGTCTGCATCTGATGTGTTTAGGGAACATCTGGTCGTGTCTAATTAAAGTCCACAACAAGTCCTTTAGGGAACAATTGGGATTATTTTAAGTCCACTGGTGATGCTGTTTTTACACAGATGCAGCAGTAAAAAAAGACAATCATTCTTTCATCCTTTTATACCCAAAAACTGACCATTTCTCAGGACCAGAAACTGTAAAAACTGAATCATCGGATATTCTACTTTCTTACTTAGGACAGTCCTCGAACAACTCATCTGTGACGTGTTGTTCTATCAGAAAATGATCAAGATCTAAGTTTAAAACTGCATAATTTCCTCAAAATCACAGTAAAACCTAAACATAAACCACATGATCCAACTAGATTCCGAGATCACCTGCGCAATCTGAAAGTCATTCGTCACTCAGTCGCAACCAACAGTCATATAACAAAAATTCAGATTAGTTTCGGGTGAATTGCAGGCAGTGATTACCCAGAGAAGAGAGGAGACTAGTATGAAAACACATTAAAGATGTAAATAATTAAATCTCTATATTTTTCCTTCAGTTTTTATAACTCCCGTGGACACTGGGGAACATGTTGATTTTGTTTTCTTTTAAAGTTAAAAAATAAATCAAACATATTTAACATTTTACGAAACATTTCTGAGTTTTCTCTCCGGTTGTGCAGTTATATTGCAGTGAAAAATGAACCCATAGTGATTAAAAAATGTGACAGGTGCCAAGAATCGCCCATAAACTGCTGAGAGGGTTAAAGATCGATCACATAGAAACCAACTATACCAGCCGTTTATAGGTGATGTACTACCAGTTTCGTTATTAGCAAGAGCTCTTGTTTAATCCTGTTACTTTGGAGTCATAGTGAGACGTTCCCTGTCTGAGCTCTTTGTCCAACATGTTTACAGAAAACACTGATTATAAACCCGAGTGCACGGATAACTGAGGGACAAATCCAGCTGAGGAAACCAGTTTCCTCCAGGCCAGTACTCTAAATACAGAAACCAGACTTCTTCCTATTTCCGTGAAGTTCAAGAAACCAGATTAGAAATGAAGTGCAGACAAATCCACTGCACGGTTCAGGGACATTCAGCATCATAAGCTGACTAACAATGACCGGTGTGTGTTTTCATTCCCACCCGACCCTCAACAGGAGTGATTATGTAAGAGGGGAGTGAGACAGAAGCCCCTTTCAGATGTAACATTACTGCTGGAACACGTTTAGTGAACATCTGTAAACTCTACAGTTCAATGGGAATCCACAACTGAGGCGTTTAGGGAACATCTGTACATTGTAGCATCTAATGTGCATCCACATTTGATGCACTAAGGGAACATGTTCAAACTGTAGCGTCTACTGATAGTCCACGTCTGAGGCTATTAGGGAACATTGGTACATTGTAGTAACAAAAACGGTACACATCTGAGGCATTCAAGGAACATCTGTAAATTCCCAAATTACTGTAACATCTGTAAACTGTAACGTCAATGAGCGTCCACATATAACACATTTAGGGAACATCTGTAAATTCTACAGTTCAATGAGACTCCACATCTGAGGCATTTAGGGAACGTCTGCAAATTTCCATATTTTTGTCTGCTGATAGTAGCATCTAAGGCGTTTAAGGAACATCTGTAAATTCTAACATCTACTGAGAGTCATCATCTGAAGCGTTAAAGGAACGTGTAAAATGTAGCATCTATGAGAATCCACAACTGAGTCGTTTCGGGAAAATTTGTAAAGTGTAGTGTCTAAATAGAGTCCATATTTGAGGGATTTAAGGAATATCTGTAAATTCCCAAAGTTTTGTCTGCTAATAGTCCGCATCTGAGGCATTTAGGGAGCATCTGACTTGCTTCATCGAGCTGTTAAAATCATGACATTCAGACAGAATGCCGTCACTTTAATATTATTCACAGCTTCGTTCAGACAACAGTGGACAAAACATCAAGTGACGCATAAGTCATAATAATGCACTAATGAGCTAAAGACTAAATCTAAATCCCACATTTAAGAACGACTTAAGTACAGCTGATAAACTATGACTGTGTGTGTGACCACTCATTGAAGATTATTTAAAATTATGAGTAATTAATAAAGTTATTTTGTTGTTCCACCTGCTTTGGAGATGCTCAGATGGATCCTGCTGCTGCCTGATGCTGCAGGTATTTAATAAAGTCCGAGGAAATAGTCCTAAGCAGCTGGAAGCAACAAACAAAACTTCAGTCAAATCTGACCTGTTACACATTTCAGTTCGTAATACAAGCACAAATGTAGAAGAAAGTGTGTTTTTGCATCAAAATGACCTATTTATAAGCTATTATTTCCATGAAAATAACCCTGCCCTGCTTTAAAATGACATATCTGTAACTGTACATTGTTGTAAACGCGGTACAACTGCGCTACACGAAACAATCCCAATCACAAAGTCCAACTCAGACAGATGTCAAAGTGTAAAAGATTTCAGGCTTCAGATTATCACAGAGCAAAAAGGCAGTTTTTACAGTTTTATGTAATACCACAGCAGCAGCAGCACTTAACGGGAAAACACAGGAAGCACTTTACATCTCTGCTCACATGATTCTAATAGTCAAATTCACAGTGAGCCGGTGCTCATTTACATACTTCTGTTTCTGTTGTCACACAGCAGAAAAACCCTGATTTTAGAACGTCATCTGACAAACTCAGCAAACACAGGAACTAAAAACGAGAATTTATCTGTATTTACACAGGATTAAAGACTTTTAAAGCTGCTACCAAAGTCAGAAAACAACAAAAAAAGATGATTTAGCTGCTGTGAGCTGTAAAATATTAACGTGACTTACATTTAATATACAGACTGAAATTTGTATCTGTTAAGAGTGATTTCCTGTGGAGCCATTATGTTTAAATATACAGTTTTGCATCCATTATTGTACAACGACATACAGTTTGTCACGTTAAAAACACCTCAGACAAAATGGTCATTTTGCTTTTTTCGAGGAAAATGGTGTTTTTCAATTAATTGAATAATCCATAAAAAACATCCGACAGATTAATCAATAGACAAATTAGTTTTTATACTCGTTATTATTGGTTTCTATTTTCACATGGCATCTTTTGTACGACGTAATACGCTATTTGTTGCATTCTGCACTCTCATTTTACACATCATTCTACGCATTGTAGGCACTTTATGCTGTTTTCTCAAGATCTATCTATCTAACTGAACGTCCCATTATGCAAGAAGACAGGACTGGTTTGTCTAAAAAACACGTTTGTAATACTGTCATATGAGAAAACTGCAGTTTCTAGGTGGAGATGTTTGCTTACACCATACGGTTATGTGGGAAAAAAACAGATTTTACTGGGCGAGGTCGTTGAAACATCATTTGACCCATTCTGGAGTCTGGACTGTGTTTAGTTCAGCTCTGACACTTTACGCTTTTAAAGGAATGAGCTGTAAAAAGCCAAGCTGAACCTCAGGTGTGGTGTGAGTCCTGTCATTTCTCAAACTACATGACAAAAACTTGAGTAACTAGTGCTGCTCATTCCAAAACAGTCCGTTATTGTCTTTTTGTTAACTTTATAAATCCCAGTGAAGCTCGTCAGCTCGTTTCGACACTCAGCATTGATTCATGACCTCATGACACATCAACGGTTGCTCAACAACAACATGATCGGACCGGTCAAGTGGATGAGGCTTTTCCCCACAGAGGAGCACGTCCCTGAACGCATCACCTAGCCCTGGTCACTCTACCTGCGTGGAAATGAACTCAGCCCACCGGCTTCATGTTCGGCTAAGACTAACCAGCAGCCCGCCCACTAAAGTGTTTCTGCGGCCGCGTCTGGTTGAGCAGCTGCCGGGTGGGCAATCGGGGGAAGCTGCTAGCGGCTAAGTTAGCACCGGAGCTTTCTGTCATTTCTGTCCGAAAACGACAAAGTCAATACATGACTCTGACAGGACGTGAATCTACGCTTAATTTCTGATAATCACTCGGATTTTACGCGACTCTGTCCCCGTGAAATAATCATTTTTCATTGCTTTGACTCATCCGAGCAGCTAGCAGTTGGCTAAGCCGGCTAGGCTAGCCCACACAGGCTAACGGTGATAAACACAGTCCTGACAGTTGACATTTCACTCCTCGCTTTCCAAACGTTTACAACGAAGTTTTAACCGCCAGCGGCACCGAGTCGAAGCTGATGTAACGGCTGGAAAGTGTGGAGCCTGAGGCGCGCAGGGCTGAACTCACACTCCCCCCTCGGGCTCCAGCAGAACTTGGGGTTTAGCTCCGCGCTAGGCTAGCTGACTCACCTGTACGTGAGAGACCACCAGGCTCTTGTTCCCCTCTCCGTGGTACTTCCAGTCGTTTTCGTCCATTTTGTCCACTTCCATCACACCGGCAGCGACTAGCTGAGCTCCCGTCAACGGCCACAAAGCGACACGCAACGGCACGGCTACATACAAGTGCGGCGACCGGAGCTGCCGGCCGTTAGCAGGAATTTAGGAGAACTACAGCGGGACAGACTGAACTGCTGCCGCCGCTGCTAGCTCTGCCTCTGCCGCTTCTCCTGCCGCTCGGGCGTCAAATCCGCCTTCCGCAATGCTACTTCTTCAAAATAAAAGTCCAATGAAACGGACACTAATATTTACTGAGCAAAAACGGGAGAAAATCTATATACTTAGGAATAAAATCTTGATTTAGAAAAAATCACGGTGAAGTTCACCAGAAGGCACCTGGACTTCTGGATCTGGTTCTCGAAGACCTTCATCAAAGACTCACTTCTAACTGTCTAGTGGGTCGCAGGTATTTATTCTAACCCACACCTCTAAATCACATGGCTCACAGCCTGTTACTGACACAAGCTGACATACCTCCAGATGTGAATAGTTACGAAATAGACAGGTGGGGTAGGACTCAAGGTGTGCTGAAACTGTGGGAAGGAACCTCAATATTGCACCATAAGTACCTGATAAGTGGTGTTGTAGACCCCCCTCTGACTTAACATAATAATTTATATTTATTAAATTAGATATGAAAAATGACAAAGAAAGTGTTAATGTTGAAAATAAAGTCTGACAAAAGAATAATAAACATTTCTTTAATTGATTAATGTAATATACTGCCTTATGTTTCCGTATGGCGATGTGTATCAAGAAGAAGAATATTTCAGGCTCAAAAAATCCCAAAATATGTGGGTACTTAAAAAAGTTGTCTGCCTCACCCAGAAATAAGAGGTGTAACTGCCATTTTAGGGCATACCTATGTCATAAAGTTTTATAGCACCATTTCCAGAAAGTCCAAAATTTGAAGCAATCAAAGAAAAAACAGAGGGGAATGCTTCGAGGTGCTGTTGCTCCAGGATAATACGTCTATCCATGCATCCAGAATATTTTTTAATTACTTAAAGATTATTAGCATGAATAGAAGATTTTAAGCTATTACTCATTACATCAACTTGCCCCAACATGTATTTGTGTCTTATTTATAAAGGATATATTTAATTAAGGTTTTTTTAAGGTGACATACAGCAGAAATGAAAAACAAAATAAAAAACAAAGATTCATTATTTATTAAACAATTTTTTTAAAATCTGGTCTCCACAGGTGTTATAAATACTGGTGAACAATGGTGAGTCTACATACAATAGAAATTTTACTGTTTAACTTTTTAATTAGTATCCATACTTGTGTCCTATCTTCTCTGTGTGAACACAACCTGCAGTTTGACCAAAAAAAATCAAAGGAAAGAATGATACATGTAGAATAACAGGATTTTTAAAAAATATAATAATTTTTAGCTTGGGTTTGGATATTTTTTCTGACAAACACAAAGTTGTGGATAAGTCAAAGGAGAGTTAAACATCTGACTGATGTTTTTGTTTTACAATGAGAAACAAAACAATAGACGTGAAATTAGAAAAGTAAGTTTTAAAAATTCTGTTTCATTTGTTAACATAAATAAAATTAAAAAATACGGTCACACTGTCAAACAACTGCTGCATGAAAAAACAATGGATTTGCCATTGTATCTAACACTAAGGCATAAAAACCGACTGTACAGTTTTCATGTTGCACAGCAGGAACCCCTGTCACATGCAGCTATTTCGACATGTTATTAGTGAAATGGAACCATTAAAACCTGAAGAGCAGCTGGATGAAGTGTTAACAGACTTTTATTTGACTGCGGTGATGTCAGTTCAAGGCTGGAATTCAGCCCTGACAGAACTTAACGCTGTGGAGGTGTCCTTGTTTAAGGACACAAACAGGCCAGCACATGTTACAAATAATGGGTTGGGAAAGGAAGGAAACTTCAGTGAGAATTCCTGCGTCAATAAAAGGGATTTCGATCTTCTGACAGCAGGGCGTCAACCTCAAAAAAAGTTACATAATTTATAACTCATCTTGTAGATTGCAAGATAAATCATTGCATTTATCATTACTATACCTCTAACATGATGACAAGAATCAGAACTAATATTACAGACTCAAACAATCCAAAAGCTTGACAGTACTTCACCCAGAAACTAGGGGTGTAACTCCCATTTTGTGGCATAGCTGTAACCTATAAAGCCATATATCTCTGTCCACAAAATACTTCAAATCACATGGTTCCCTGTCCGATACTGACACAAGATGGTTTAACATGGTTATGAAACTGCCAGGTGATGGATTATTCAAGGTGTGGTGGAACTGTCTGGGAAGGAACCTCAACACTGCACCATAAGTACCTGATAAGTGGTGTTGTAGAACCTCTTTAATATGTAGGAACATTAAGGATGTCAGGGCTGCACAGTGGCTTGGTGGTTAGCACTTTCGCCTTGCAGCTAGAAGATCCACGGTTTGCGTCCCGGCCTTCCTGGAATCTTTCTACATGGAGTTTGCATGTTCTCCCTGTACATGAGTGGGTTTTCTCCAGGTTCTCCAGCTTCCTGTCACAGTCCAAAAACATGCTGAGGGTAATTGGTAACTCTAAATTGTCTGTAGGTGTGAATGTGAGTGTGATTGTTTGTCTCTATGTGAAGCCCTGTGATAGACTGATGACCAGAAAATGGATGGAAGAATGGATAAAGGAAGTCATCTACGAAGGTACTTCAAAAAGTTCTCACCTGGAAATAAGAGGTGTAACTTCCATTTTGGGCCATAAATAATCTATAAAGCTTTATATCACTGTCCACAAAAACTTTATCTATTTATCTATCTATCTATCTATCTATCTATCTATCTATCTATCTATCTATCTATCTATCTATCTATCTATCTATCTATCTATCTATCTATCTGTCCACCAGACAGAGGAATGAACAAATATTCCTCCGTCCACTCATCTTTAAAACAGCGGTTCTCCTCATAAACCTTGCTTCTTTTAGAGGAAGTCATGCTTTCATCTCTGCCTCTTCCTCTCTGCTATTTAAAACTGTGGCCGTGACACAAATATAATTCCATATGGATTGGCTGCACTGAGAGGAGCTATTACCGTATTAACTGGAGTAACAGCGCCCGTCAGCAAAAATGCTCAATAAAAATGTATTCTGGTGAATTTATCAGGGATTGTTCCGGACAGAAGCATCACTCCGCCATTTCGCGATGCCTGCTGTATATTATGGTGGATTTATTTGACAAACTTTGCTTCATTTGTCACCTAAACTGCAGAGTTTTAAAGTAAAATCTCCACAGTTCAGACCAGAATCAGTGGAGACTAGAGTCTGGTCTATAGCGCCCCCTGGAGGCCTGAGAGGACACCTACAAAGACGAGGTGAAACCAGACCAAAGATCA
This sequence comes from Amphiprion ocellaris, assembly GCF_022539595.1. Lineage (NCBI taxonomy): Eukaryota > Metazoa > Chordata > Actinopteri > Pomacentridae > Amphiprion > Amphiprion ocellaris. Next base: position 37,209,844 of record NC_072770.1, read on the forward strand.
TTAAGACAGAATTATTAAAGAACTCTGACATTTAAAGGACTTGTTCTTCTGAGGTTTTATTTTGTGTTTTTATTAATGAAAGATGGCATTATCTTTAAAAGAGAGGCAGAAATGATACCTTTCAAGAGAACGAATTAAACATCTTTTTATCCAACAGATGAGCTAAAAATATTACATTGGAACTAAATTCTTTGAAATCTTCTCACTATCTGCATTTCATACACACAGAGAAACATGAACATAATAAAACAGAGCAACGTTATCTGTCACGTTAAGGAAAAAGTTTGTCACTGCTGGTGAATGTATGAGTTTGTTCACAGTCTCCAGTAGGACCTTTGGAGGGGCTCAAAGTTAAAAGGAGGCACATGGAGCACGATATGAAATGCCGTACAGAAACGTACCTGACAACATAACCGGCTGAATTCTAGCAACCCTTATTCATGAAGAATGTAACATGGAATCACAGCGTACCACATCATCATCCACCCCTCATATCTTTGTTAGAGGACAGTCTATGTTTGACCTGATGGGTTCATTGAACAGCTTCTGTTGATGATGATGATGATGATGATGATGATGATGATGATGATGATGATGATGATGATGATGATGATGATGATGATATCGCTGGAGGTGGGCTGTATTGATCTGAGAGTTTAGACACTAAAAAGAGCATGGGAGAGATAGTAGCTGATTAAACAAGTGTTATGTGATCCTGATAAGATGCAAAGATAACTAACACTGAAAATGTCTGACTGACCTGCCATCCTGCTGACTGTTTGTAGGAGACTCCAAGGCTGATTGTTGGAACTAAACACAACTAGTTGCTCATTTGAAAACTAAAATGGAGGGACGAGAATAAAGGAGGAGTGGAGGTACAGCCTACATCCACAAAGCCATAATTCAAGCTGTGCATTGATTTAGGACATAGGAAGAAAATATTTCAACCCTCGTGTCGTCCTGCGGGTGAAAATTGACACGTTTTAAAGTTTGAGAATGCAGGAAAAAAATACATTTTCACAGTGAAACTTCTGATGTCCACATTTTCAACATTTTTGGGAAATCTTTGAACATTTTTTTGTGTAAAAATTAATGTTAAAAATGTTTCTTAAGAAAATTCACCAAAAAAATCAACCAAAATCCAGCGATTTCTTTTTCTGAAAGTTCTTAAAGAAAATATTAGAACTTTTACTGATATATATGTCATCACTTCAGATATTTTTAGGAACATTTTTACTAATTTTTTGAAAATACTTTCTTGCCAAATGTGGAGGATTAAAAAAAAAAAGACTTTTAAGGGAAACTTTTAAGGAATTATTGGAATTTTCATCCTGAAGGTTTTGCAAATTTTCAGAAATGTGAGGATTTTTTTTGCTGAATTTTGGGATTTTTTTTTCAGACAAGGAAACAATATTTTTGGTGCCTGTAAATGAGGACAACAGGAGGATTAAGTTGAATCTAGGTCACCATTAGACACTGGACTGTTTAACTGTGGCTGCTCTTCCTGGAGTCCTTGCTTTTAGATTTCATAGCTTTTCCAGACATGTACTGTATAGGTATGAATTTGCTCCATGGTGCTGATTCATAATCTGCCTTTTATTATTCATAGTGCTAATAATAAAGTAAAAAATTATAATTAAATGATATAGAAATCATGTATTTAAATGTATTTGTGCTTTTATTCAGTTTGACTATCCACTTTGCACAAGACAGCAAGGTTCTAAAAGTTCTATATTTTACATTTATGCATATTATATTTAATATGTGTGTATATATACAAATGTTATAAACAAGTACTGATATGTTGTTGTATTTATACTGCAATAGTCCAAAATTATGTGAAAATGCATGTACCTAGTTTCAGTGAAATAAATAACCTCTGCCTCATTGCCTCTAGAAACAGGAAACACACTGCAACTCACTGACAGTAAAATAATACATCTCTCTGATGCACTTTGCCCATGACAACAGAAACATACAGAAACAAAAAGAAGCCTGACAGACTTTATCCTCTCAGCAGCTGTGTGGTTAACTAGCGACGGTAACTTATGAAAGGTATGTGCAGAATCATACGTACACACAGGATGCTCACTGCACTGCATCAGTCATCTAGAATACACCGTGTACACATGAATACCACTGCAGAACCTCCCCACCATCAGGACCATCAGTTGTTGAAGTCCTCCCTCGGGTCTTTGGTTTCTAGACTAGCAGCACTAGATTTAATTACAACAGCTCAGCTTTTCAAATGCTATAGAGGCGACCTGTGATCTCTGTTTTATTCATTTTTTACATGAATTCTCCTGTAAATCAGCATCAGATCAGTTTGTGTGTAAACCTAGTCAGCACAAACTACAAAAAAATACACATAAAAAGGCAAAAACAGCAGTAAAAAAAACAAAACGCAGAACAGCTTGTTTATTTTTATAGCACCAGAGAATCCTCCTCACTCTCCACATTCTAGAAATCCATAGACACATCTTTTCAAAACTGCCTATAGCTCAGACATGTTCCCTGTTCTCCACTATATTCTATTTATTTATTGTTATTATTATGTTGTGTGTCGCTCCCTACTTTGTTAAGCGTCTTTGAGTATCTTGCTATTTTAATCAATATTATTATTAATAACAAGAAGAAGAAGAAGAATTTAGTTAATCATCCTGGTGTGGCGTGCGGAGGGGTCAGGGATAAACTAACGTGCTACAATTACTGAATGTAGACACCAGCCAGACAACGCCACCCTGGGACTTTCACCCAGGGAATTATAACCACCACTAACGAGAAGACAACTCAGGTTCGTTCCACTGATGAGGCAGGAGACATGATTCCAGTGCAGGCAAAAGAATACAAATTTTATTTAATACCAAAAATACTCAGTTTAAAACCAATTTAAAACAAACAACCATTCACACGAGATTGTTAAATGAAGGGTTTGGGGACTAATCAGAGCTGGAGGCTCTCTGGTGGAGGTTTGGGCCAACGGGCAACACAAGGGAGCCCAGGAGAAATCACCCTACTCACACGTGAACACACACACACACACACACACACACACACACACACACACACACACACACACACACACACACACACACACACACACACACACACACACACACACACACACACACACACTCACTTCTGACTGATGAGGAGAGGTTCAGATTAAAAAAAGGGGAATTCATAATAACTCTTGACAAAGGACACAACAAATATACAATAAGCGTTCCATGTCAATCCTGAAACATCTTTGTACAGAGAAGCGAGCAATAAAAGAAAAATAATCAAGAATACAAATGTGGTTAGGATAATTCCAAGTGTTGCAGAAGGGGATCCCATGTTTTCTCCAGTTTGAGTTGGAATTTAAGACTGCTGTTTCGCAGTTTTTCTAAATGAATGACTGAAACCAATTCATACAACCAATTCTTGAAGCATGGTGGAGTTGGTGTTTTCCAGTTTTTTAAAATAATTTGTTTTGCTAGCACCATGCCCATTAGGAGAGCTGCTTGTATGAGTGCAGGGAGCACAGATGGATCCTCTGAGGCTCCAAAAAGAGCAAACTCCCTGTCAGGAGGGAGTTTCCTCTTATAAACCTCAGAGAAAAAAACAGAAATTCTGACCCAGAACTGGTAGATTAACGGACAATTCCAAAATAAATGCAACATTGTACCATCACTGACTTTACATTCATCACATTTAAGAGAAACAGGGGGGTAGAACTTATGAAGCTTGTCTTTAGAATAATAAAAACGATGAATTACTTTAAACTGTATCAACCTATGTCCGCTATTTATTGAACAGCTATGGATATGGGAAAAAGCAATTTTCCACAGTTGGTCAGAAAGAACAACAGTTTCTCTTTCCCATGCTTTCTTAATACTATCAGCAGATAGTGAGTCTTCTGAAAAATATCTTACAAATTTGGCGATGAGCTTCTTACTGCTGGGTAAAAGAGAAAACAATTCAAAAAGGGCATGTCTCTCACAGTTTGACTCAAAGTGAGGAACGTTTTCTCGCACAAAGTGCCTCAGTTGCATATAACGAAAAAAACCCGGAATGAGGTATATCATATTTGGACCTTAACTGCTGAAATGATGCAAAGTTGTTGTCTACATATAAATCCCCTACACACCTCAGCCCTTTGGCACACCACAAAAAAATGTATTGTCCAGCAATGCTGGAACAAAAGCATGATTATGGCAGACAGGAGTATAAGCAGATATACCAGGAGTTTTAAAAACATTTCTTATTTGGTTGAGAATTTTAAGAGAATTTCTCACAACAAAACTACAACTAACTGATTTGATACCAGAAGAAAGGTTGGTAAAAAGTAAAGAGGAAAGGGAAGAGTATAGTTCTTCCAAAGATGCAAGCTCCAGTTTTAGCCAGAGGGGGGCAGAATTCAGTGATTGGTGGTCTGGAGAACCCCACTGCCAGTATGCCATTGCCCTAGCATTTGCTGCCCAATAATAATCCCTAAATACTGGAAGACCAAGACCACCATCCTTAGTCGACCTATATAGATGTTTTTTGGAAAGCCTATGTTTTTTATAGCCCCAAACAAAATCCAAAACAATTGTCTCAAGCTTCTTAAAAAAATCAGATGTTATCCAAATTGGCAAGTTTTGAAAGAGGTACAAAAATTTTGGTAGTGATACCATTTTTATAGCATTAACTCTGCCGATCATATATAGCGGCAGAGTCCTCCAGTATTCTATGCTACGTTTTAATTTGTCTACCCCCTCTAGTAAATTTAATTTTAACAACTGTTTTGGGCTTTTGGAGATAACTTTGTTTGCTGTGATTTCAAAGGTAAAGGAATACTTTTGACATATTACGGTGCCTTAGGAGTAGCTGAATACAACTGTGTCATTTGAAATGTAAAAAAAAAAAAAAGATTTAAAAGGGTCAAATAATTTTTCTCAACCGTTTGATCTTCATAAAAAAAAATTGATTGTTGTTATTAGTACCCCAAAGAGATAAGAAATGTAAAGAAATTTTTTTTCATTGCCTTTTTCTTGGTGAGGATTTTAAAGGTTTAAGATAGGATCTAAAGGAGAAAAGTAAACATGTTAGAGCTGGTTGTGAGATATCATTGGCAGACAGGTAAAACTGGAGGAAAGAAACTCAGATGTGTTTATTGGACATATTTTTTACAATCAATAATTACAAAAATGAGCCAAAGTCACAGTTTTATCAGCGTCTCATGGAAAAACTCACCAACAGTCAGACTGATGCTCGATAGAGATTCTGGCTGAGGGATTCTGACATTTGGTATGTATTCACATGTGTAGGTTCCACTGTCTATTGTTTCTGCTTTTGTGATCTTTATGGAGGCGTTACCGAACTGGAGTTGGTCTGGAAAAAGAAAGACCCGACCTTCAAACTCTGAACTTCGTCGTGGTTTTTTATCTGCATACAAGAAAACATTCATTTTTTTCGTATCCTCATTTTTCTTCCAGTCAAACTTCTTGTTCTCAGTGTCTTCATCACTGAAGGAACAGTCCAGAATTAAAGCTGCAAGCAGCGTTGGACGGGTCCTCGCATCCATGCTCGTCGTCGAATCCACGCACGTCCACCAGGTGGCGCTGCGACCGAGAGTGTATATTGGCCTATGGATGTGATCACGTCCGCACTCTGATGACACATAACATTTCAGGCAGATCGGACCATGTCCAGGCTAGTTATAGAGCTTTTCCTTCTATCCACCAGGTGGCGTTATGACTGTGGCTGTATTTCAGCATGTGAATGTCATCAGGGCGGGACTCTGATCATACATGTAAAGTTTGAGGCAGATTGGAGCATGTTTAGGGCAGTTACACAGCAGTTGATGTGTCATGTCGAAGCATCAAAATTCACGAGGCCGCCATGGCCACGCCCTCAGACTTTTGCGGAGCATTTTGATAACTTTTGATCACCCATGCCTGGAGTACATCCTGGCTGAATTTCATATCTGTCGGTGTTACCCTGTTTGAGTTGATAGCTTTTCAAAATGTCTAAAAATGACCCAAAATTGAAGGTTGGTGTTAAATTCTAGAAAGAAGAAGAAGATTAAAGAAAGAAAATACATAAAAAAGAAGCAATTAAATAAATGGGAAAAAGTTAAGACAATTAAACTTTTATAAAGTATGGGGGGAAAAAAGATGTAAGAAATTAAAGAATTGTATTTAATAAATAAACAGGAAATTTGTAAATAAGTGTTGTAGTCTTTTGCAGTTAATTGATGGATAGGCGTAGTGAGAGACAGCCAGACAATGGGGTAGAAATAAGAATGAGAACAACTAATATAGCACAGGGTTGCGAGCGGGAATCGAACCAGGGCCTCAGCATCGAGGACCAACTACATGCGTCAGTGGCTTAACCCGCAGAGCTATATGATCACACATGTTGGCTGTCAGCAAAGGTGTATCAATCCAATAGAAAGTCTAGGGGTAGGGTTCGGGTTACAGAGGAAGGTCCTGACAGTAGCAATGTACCAAAAACATGGACATAAAATTATACATTTTTTCATAATTTAATATTAAGTCACACTAGCCAAAAAATTCTTAGAATAAAGTTGGGGTTTTTCCTTCAGCCGTTGTGGTTGCACTGTACCTTTAGGTTATCTAGATCTACAACGGCTGAAGGAAAAACCACGGATTAATTTCTCAGAATATTCGGCTGCTTAGTATTAACATTAAAAATATTTATGTGTAATATTAATTACCCTATTTTTTCTCCAACCCTAACCCTACCCCTAGACTTTCTATTGGATTAATACACGTTTTCAAGACCAGAACATGTGTGGTCATGTAAGCTCTACGGGTTACGCCTGTGATGTTCAGGACTCATTCTTGTATTTTACACTCTCTGATGTTTTCTTTTCTTCATGTCTAGTGTGTGAATCATTTCTGGTTTGTCTCTTCAGTGTCTCATGTGGCCCTGCAGCTTCTCCTCCTCCACCTCCTCCTGAAGCCTTCATCTTCTTCATCATCAGCTGCTCAGTGACTCTGTTGGACGTCTCACCGTGTGGCAGCAGCTCAGGTCAGTGGTGAAGATCCTCTTTATCAGCTCCACACCCACAGACGTAGTGAACGCAGCGTCTGTTGTTGTGCTAATAAGAAGCTGCAGCTGAGCAGCAGCAGCTCTGTTCACTCCAGCCTCAGTCACACATGGAGTCAGAGCAACACTCTGTCAGAGCTGATTCCTCAATGTTAGATCTGATTAATCTCTCTCTAGTAACAGGTTATGTACCACAGGCTTTTAAGGTTGCTGTAATCAAACCTTTACTTAAAAAGCCCACTCTAGATCCAGATGTTTTAGCCAACTATAGACCAGTTTCCAACCTCCCATTTCTCTCCAAAATTCTGGAAAGAACAGTTGCAAATCAATTATGTGAACATTTACAAAGGAATAGCTTGTTTGAAGAGTTTCAGTCAGGCTTCAGAGTGCATCATAGCACAGAAACAGCTCTGGTGAAAGTTACTAATGACCTTCTCATAGCGTCAGATAATGGACTGGTCTCTATACTTATTTTATTGGACCTTAGTGCAGCATTCGATACAATCGACCACAAACTTTTATTACAGCGACTAGAACATTCTATTGGCATTAAAGGGACAGCACTGGACTGGTTTAAATCCTACTTATCAGACAGGTTCCAGTTTGTGCATGTCAACAATGACTCTTCTGAGCATACTAGGGTTAATCATGGAGTTCCTCAGGGTTCTGTCTTAGGACCAATACTGTTCACATTATACATGCTTCCCTTAGGCAACATTATTAGGAAGCACTGTATTAATTTCCATTGTTATGCTGACGACACTCAATTGTATTTATCTGTGAAGCCAAATGAAACTAATCAGCTAGCTAGACTGCAAGATTGTCTTAAGGACATAAAGACCTGGATGACCTATAATTTCTTACCACTAAATTCAGACAAGACTGAAGTCATTGTATTTGGCCCCAAACATCTTAAAGAATTGCTTTCAAAGCATATAGTTACTCTGGATGGCATTACATTGGCCTCCAGTACTACTGTGAGGAACCTCGGTGTTATCTTTGACCAGGACATGTCCTTTAACTCGCACATAAAACAAATCTGTAGGACTTCCTTTTTCCACCTGAGAAATATTGTGAAAATCCGGAACATCCTGTCTCAGAGTGATGCAGAAAAACTAGTCCATGCATTTGTTACTTCTAGGCTTGACTACTGTAATTCCTTATTATCAGGTTGTCCCAATAGCTCTCTGAAACATCTACAGCTGATCCAAAATGCTGCAGCCAGAGTACTGACGGGAGTTAGCAAGAGAGATCATATTTCTCCTATATTGGATTCTCTTCATTGGCTTCCTGTTAAATCTAGAATAGAATTCAAAATCCTTCTTCTGACATATAAAGCTCTTAACAACCAATCTCCATCATATCTTAAAGACCTGATAGTACCATATTATCCTAGCAGAACTCTTCGCTCTCAGACTGCAGGCTTACTTGTTGTTCCTAGAATCTCTAAAAGTAGAATGGGAGGCAGAGCCTTCAGTTATCAGGCGCCTCTCCTGTGGAACCAGCTCCCAGTTTGGGTTCGGGAGGTGGACACCCTCTCTATTTTTAAGACCAGGCTTAAAACCTTCCTTTTCGACAAAGCTTATAGTTAGGACTGACTGGGGGACCCTGACGGGGTATGCTTGTTTTTTCATTTGCACAACTGACTTCCCCTCTTGACGTCCCTTAGTTCTGCCCCTAGTTATGCTGCTATAGGCCTAGACTGCTGGGGAACCTCTCTTGATGCACTGAGCCCTTCTCTAACTACCTACGTATTTACTACATATACCATTATTGCATTACATTCACTCTGTTTCTTTCTGTGTCCTTTCTCCGAGTGTCCCTGGTCCCAGAGCTGGATGCTGGATGCTTCAGATGTGTGGCTGTGTTTTATGGTCCTTGTGTCCCACCCCCCCACCTCTCTATCTCTACCCCTCTATCTGTATCCCTCTATCTCTACCTCTACCCCTCTATCTCTACCTTTCTACCTCTTCTGTCCCTCTCAACCCGCCCGGCCAGCAGGCAGATGGTTCCCCCCACATTAGAGCCGGGTTCTGCTCGAGGTTTTTTTCCCTGTTAAAAGGGTGTTTTCCTTGCCACTGTCGCCTTTTGGCTTGCTCTGGGGGTTCAGGCATATGGGTTCTGTAAAGCGTCTCGAGACAATTTGACTGTAATTGGCGCTATATAAATAAAATTGAATTGAAAATTGAATTGAACTGAGAGCTCTCAGCAGTTTTCTACCCATTTAAGAACAGGACAAACCGAACAAGCTGTTGTATCGATTTGTCCACGATTTCCTCTCATGTGTCCATTTTAAGGAGTTTGCAGTCAACCGAGGCCGACTCAGAATCACTCCCACCGGGAAGATCTGTGAAGGAAGGTCCACCCGGCTGGTCCAGAAGCTCCGGTCCAGCAGAGCAGCGTCAGGATGGAGACGTAACCGGGTGAGTTAACTAGAGAGGCGACACATTCACATAGAAAATCCAACAATCCCTTCTGTTTTTACAGTTTGTGACTCTGGTAAATGGTGTCATTTTTCAAAGCTGGTGGGTTTTGGGCTTCACAGATTGAACCTAAATGCTTTTCTTAAACAAACTGCTGAGCTGCTGCACAGTGAAATGTTTGAGTGGAGCTCAGGATGAAAGCATCAGAGCTGTTTTACATGTTTTTATGTTCAGCTAATATCATTTCCTCTGGACAATGTTTGTGGTGTTAGAAGTGGACGTTTGTAGGGAGTTTTCAGTTGTGATACTTAAATGCATAAATATTTGCAGTGGTGGTTTCACTGCAAGCATCTACTGATGTCACCAGTGAAGTAAATAAAAACAGCATTTGTTGAACTTTACGCCTCTCAGTGTCTGCAGTTAGTTTAGCTGAATCAATGCAAAGATATTTCTATTTTTCTACATGACAGGAATGTCAGTGAAATCCAAATGCTAAGAATAAACAAGTGATCTGCCTGGTCACAGATCCCACTTTAATCCAAAATAAAGACTTTGCAAGGAAATGAACTTGAAATATGAGCCACCAGTAAAAGTTGTGATCAGACAGAAGGGCCTGTATTTTATCTTTGGAGAAGTTTAACATGTAAGTTTGTGCAGCTGATCAGTGGTGAGGCCTGTGGATGACTGGAGATGTGTGTGGACACTTAGACGAAGCAGCAAATGTGTTGAAAATGAGTTGTCTTCTCAGAGTCTTGAAGATGTTTTGTCAGAGCTAAGAAAGAAGTAAGACATCCTGCAGGTGATTGTTGAGTGGTGTTGAGGAATTTGAATGTAGAGGAATAGCAAAGAGATTTTGAAGATATTTAAGCCATAAGTTGTATTTTATTTGTTTGCTGTTCTCTCCCATTTGTAGTGAAGAGAAGTGATTTGACATGAAGAATGTGATTTGTGTGGCTTTGAAATTGTGTTAAAATGTAAAAATGAGTGATGAGGAGAAGAGTGTGACTTTTTAGTATTGTGTTTTTTAGCGTGTTCTTTAAAAGTTGTAGGTAGATTATCTTCTTTTTTTGATTTTGTGGATTGTTTTTTTTTTCTTTCAGTGTTGATGTCACCGCCTTGACGAATAGAAGAAAAGGGCAAAATTTGCCAAAAATCTCTTCGTGCCGTCGTGCCGTCGTGCCGTCGTGCCGTCGTGCCGTCGTGCCGTCGTGCCGTCGTGCCGTCGTGCCGTCGTGCCGTCGTGCCGTCGTGCCGTCGTGCCGTCGTGCCGTCGTGCCGTCGTGCCGTCGTGCCGTCGTGCCGTCGTGCCGTCGTGCCGTCGTGCCGTCGTGCCGTCGTGCCGTCGTGCCGTCGTGCCGTCGTGCCGTCGTGCCGTCGTGCCGTCGTGCCGTCGTGCCGTCGTGCCGTCGTGCCGTCGTGCCGTCGTGCCGTCGTGCCGTCGTGCCTTGCTTATGGGTAAATCTCCTTGTTTTCCTTTTTTCCAGGATCCAGTCCAGTCCAGTCCAGTCCAGTCCAGTCCAGTGACACTCCACACCACAGCGGGGATTCGAACCGTGACCGTCCACATGACAGACACACACCCTCTGTGTGAGCTATCTGTCACACAAGGTCCCTGGTGGAGTTTGTTGTAATGATGGTTGCAAGAGGTTGTCATGCAGCCAAAGTGTAAAAAGAGCCTTGAGCTGGATTCTAACCAAGGACCTCCTGGATGAGAGGCAGATAACTTACCACTGCACTATCCTTCCTACTGGGTGTAGCTGTTAGTTTTCGTAATTGATGGTACACAAAAGTATTAAGGAAGTGAAGATAATAAAGGTACTAAGGTACCGGGGAGGCAAAAAACTTACCTCTACACCACCTGTCCTACAAGATGTTGCTCTAACTTTGCTTAAATGATGCTATCAGTTAGTACTGGCGCAACCAAACGACAAATAAAAGGTGTGAGTGGAGATCTGAATCATGTGAGGTTTGTTTCTGAGACTGAATACACCTGATCTCATCTGATCTGCAAAGCTAAGCAGGGTTGGGCCTGGTTAGTATTTGGATGGGAGACTACGTGGGAACACCAGGTGCTGTAAGCTTTTTACTTCTCCTCACAACCTGAACAACACACTGCTAGCGACAGCTATCAACTAAAACCTCTTGGTTTCTTTATTATACACTCTATGAGGTGGATAAGCTGCAGCTCATGCTGATTTATTGCTGCTTCTGGTTGGAGCCAAAGAACAAAGGCTTCACCTGTTGGAGCAGCTGATGTCCTGCAGCCTCTTCACCACAGAAAGCCTCTGACAGCTTCAATTCTTTACACTCTGACTGCAAGACACCAATCACATAGGAACATTTACATGTATGGAACAAAGAGCTGAGCTGACACTCAACATATGTTTGAGCATTTATTGATAAAGACATTCAAACATGTCTAGAGATAGAACACCAACGCACGGTGTAAGAAAGGTCAGAACAGACTTCACCTGCTCAGGAAACTGAGGTCCTTCGGGGTGCAGGGAGCAATTCTGAGGACCTTTTATGGTTGTGTGGTGGTATCAGCCATCCTGTATGGAGTGGTCTGCTGGAGCAGCAGCATCACGGCTGCAGACAGGAAGAGACTAAAGAAACTGGTTAAGATGGTGCCTGTAAATGAGGACAACAGGAGGGTTAAGTTGAATCTAGGTCACCATTAGACACTGGACTGTTTAACTGTGGCTGCTCTTCCTGGAGTCCTTGCTTTTAGATTTCATATCTTTTCCAGACATGTACTGTATAGGTATGAATTTGCTCCATGGTGCTGATTCATAATCTGCCTTTTATTATTCATAGTGCTAATAATAAAGTAAAAAATTATAATTAAATGATATAGAAATCATATATTTAAATGTATTTGTGCTTTTATTCAGTTTGACTATCCACTTTGCACAAGACAGCAAGGTTCTAAAAGTTCTATATTTTACATTTATACATATTATATTTAATATGTGTGTATATATACAAATGTTATAAACAAGTACTGATATGTTGTTGTATTTATACTGCAATAGTCCAAAATTATGTGAAAATGCATGTACATAGTTTCAGTGAAATAACATAACCTCTGTCTCATTGCCTCTAGAAACAGGAAACACACTGCAACTCACTGACAGTAAAATAATACATCTCTCTGATGCACTTTGCCCATGACAACAGAAACATACAGAAACAAAAAGAAGCCTGACAGACTTTATCCTCTCAGCAGCTGTGTGTTTAACTAGCGACGGTAACTTATGAAAGGTATGTGCAGAATCATACGTACACACAGGATGCTCACTGCACTGCATCAGTCATCTAGAAAACACCGTGTACACATGAATACCACTGCAGAACCTCCCCACCATCAGGACCATCAGTTGTTGAAGTCCTCCCTCGGGTCTTTGGTTTCTAGACTAGCAGCACTAGATTTAATTACAACAGCTCAGCTTTTCAAATGCTATAGAGGCGACCTGTGATCTCTGTTTATTCATTTTTTACATTAATTCTCCTGTAAATCAGCATCAGATCAGTTTGTGTGTAAACCTAGTCAGCACAAACTACAAAAAAATACAGATAAAAAGGCAAAAACAGCAGTAAAAAAAACAAAACGCAGAACAGCTTGTTTATTTTTATAGCACCAGAGAATCCTCCTCACTCTCCACATTCTAGAAATCCATAGACACATCTTTTCAAAACTGCCTATAGCTCAGACATGTTCCCTGTTCTCCACTATATTCTATTTATTTATTGTTATTATTATGTTGTGTGTCGCTCCCTACTTTGTTAAGCGTCTTTGAGTATCTTGCTATTTTAATCAATATTATTATTAATAACAAGAAGAAGAAGAAGAATTTAGTTAATCATCCTGGTGTGGCGTGCGGAGGGGTCAGGGATAAACTAACGTGCTACCAATTACTGAATGTAGACACCAGCCAGACAACGCCACCCTGGGACTTTCACCCAGGGAATTATAACCACCACTAACGAGAAGACAACTCAGGTTCGTTCCACTGATGAGGCAGGAGACATGATTCCAGTGCAGGCAAAAGAATACAAATTTTATTTAATACCAAAATACTCAGTTTAAAACCAATTTAAAACAAACAGCCATTCACACGAGATTGTTAAATGAAGGGTTTGGGGACTAATCAGAGCTGGAGGCTCTCTGGTGGAGGTTTGGGCCAACGGGCAACACAAGGGAGCCCAGGAGAAAACACCCTACTCACACGTGAACACACACACACACACACACACACACACACACACACACACACCACACACACACACACACACACCACACACACACACACACACACACACACACACACACACACACACTCACTTCTGACTGATGAGGAGAGGTTCAGATTAAAAAAAGGGGAATCATAATAACTCTTGACAAAGGACACAACAAATATACAATAAGCGTTCCATGTCAATCCTGAAACATCTTTGTACAGAGAAGCGAGCAATAAAAGAAAAATAATCAAGAATACAAATGTGGTTAGGATAATTCCAAGTGTTGCAGAAGGGGATCCCATGTTTTCTCCAGTTTGAGTTGGAATTTAAGACTGCTGTTTCGCAGTTTTTCTAAATGAATGACTGAAACCAATTCATACAACCAATTCTTGAAGCATGGTGGAGTTGGTGTTTTCCAGTTTTTTAAAATAATTTGTTTTGCTAGCACCATGCCCATTAGGAGAGCTGCTTGTATGAGTGCAGGGAGCACAGATGGATCCTCTGAGGCTCCAAAAAGAGCAAACTCCCTGTCAGGAGGGAGTTTCCTCTTATAAACCTCAGAGAAAAAAAACAGAAATTCTGACCCAGAACTGGTAGATTAACGGACAATTCCAAAATAAATGCAACATTGTACCATCACTGACTTTACATTCAATCACATTTAAGAGAAACAGGGGGGTAGAACTTATGAAGCTTGTCTTTAGAATAATAAAAACGATGAATTACTTTAAACTGTATCAACCTATGTCCGCTATTTATTGAACAGCTATGGATATGGGAAAAAGCAATTTTCCACAGTTGGTCAGAAAGAACAACAGTTTCTCTTTCCCATGCTTTCTTAATACTATCAGCAGATAGTGAGTCTTCTGAAAAATATCTTACAAATTTGGCGATGAGCTTCTTACTGCTGGGTAAAAGAGAAAACAATTCAAAAAGGGCATGTCTCTCACAGTTTGACTCAAAGTGAGGAACGTTTTCTTGCACAAAGTGCCTCAGTTGCATATAACGAAAAAAACCCGGAATGAGGTATATCATATTTGGACCTTAACTGCTGAAATGATGCAAAGTTGTTGTCTACATATAAATCCCCTACACACCTCAGCCCTTTGGCACACCACAAAAAAATGTATTGTCCAGCAATGCTGGAACAAAAGCATGATTATGGCAGACAGGAGTATAAGCAGATATACCAGGAGTTTTAAAAACATTTCTTATTTGGTTGAGAATTTTAAGAGAATTTTCTCACAACAAAACTACAACTAACTGATTTGATACCAGAAGAAAGGTTGGTAAAAAGTAAAGAGGAAAGGGAAGAGTATAGTTCTTCCAAAGATGCAAGCTCCAGTTTTAGCCAGAGGGGGGCAGAATTCAGTGATTGGTGGTCTGGAGAACCCCACTGCCAGTATGCCATTGCCCTAGCATTTGCTGCCCAATAATAATCCCTAAATACTGGAAGACCAAGACCACCATCCTTAGTCGACCTATATAGATGTTTTTTGGAAAGCCTATGTTTTTTATAGCCCCAAACAAAATCCAAAACAATTGTCTCAAGCTTCTTAAAAAAAATCAGATGTTATCCAAATTGGCAAGTTTTGAAAGAGGTACAAAAATTTTGGTAGTGATACCATTTTTATAGCATTAACTCTGCCGATCATATATAGCGGCAGAGTCCTCCAGTATTCTATGCTACGTTTTAATTTGTCTACCCCCTCTAGTAAATTTAATTTTAACAACTGTTTTGGGCTTTTGGAGATAACTTTGTTTGCTGTGATTTCAAAGGTAAAGGAATACTTTTGACATATTACGGTGCCTTAGGAGTAGCTGAATACAACTGTGTCATTTGAAATGTAAAAAAAAAAAAAAAAGATTTAAAAGGGTCAAATAATTTTTCTCAACCGTTTGATCTTCATAAAAAAAAATTGATTGTTGTTATTAGTACCCCAAAGAGATAAGAAATGTAAAGAAATTTTTTTTCATTGCCTTTTTCTTGGTGAGGATTTTAAAGGTTTAAGATAGGATCTAAAGGAGAAAAGTAAACATGTTAGAGCTGGTTGTGAGATATCATTGGCAGACAGGTAAAACTGGAGGAAAGAAACTCAGATGTGTTTATTGGACATATTTTTTACAATCAATAATTACAAAAATGAGCCAAAGTCACAGTTTTATCAGCGTCTCATGGAAAAACTCACCAACAGTCAGACTGATGCTCGATAGAGATTCTGGCTGAGGGATTCTGACATTTGGTATGTATTCACATGTGTAGGTTCCACTGTCTATTGTTTCTGCTTTTGTGATCTTTATGGAGGCGTTACCGAACTGGAGTTGGTCTGGAAAAAGAAAGACCCGACCTTCAAACTCTGAACTTCGTCGTGGTTTTTTATCTGCATACAAGAAAACATTCATTTTTTTCGTATCCTCATTTTTCTTCCAGTCAAACTTCTTGTTCTCAGTGTCTTCATCACTGAAGGAACAGTCCAGAATTAAAGCTGCAAGCAGCGTTGGACGGGTCCTCGCATCCATGCTCGTCGTCGAATCCACGCACGTCCACCAGGTGGCGCTGCGACCGAGAGTGTATATTGGCCTATGGATGTGATCACGTCCGCACTCTGATGACACATAACATTTCAGGCAGATCGGACCATGTCCAGGCTAGTTATAGAGCTTTTCCTTCTATCCACCAGGTGGCGTTATGACTGTGGCTGTATTTCAGCATGTGAATGTCATCAGGGCGGGACTCTGATCATACATGTAAAGTTTGAGGCAGATTGGAGCATGTTTAGGGCAGTTACACAGCAGTTGATGTGTCATGTCGAAGCATCAAAATTCAGGAGGCCGCCATGGCCACGCCCTCAGACTTTTGCGGAGCATTTTGATAACTTTTGATCACCCATGCCTGGAGTACATCCTGGCTGAATTTCATATCTGTCGGTGTTACCCTGTTTGAGTTGATAGCTTTTCAAAATGTCTAAAAATGACCCAAAATTGAAGGTTGGTGTTAAATTCTAGAAAGAAGAAGAAGATTAAAGAAAGAAAATACATAAAAAAGAAGCAATTAAATAAATGGGAAAAAGTTAAGACAATTAAACTTTTATAAAGTATGGGGGGAAAAAAGATGTAAGAAATTAAAGAATTGTATTTAATAAATAAACAGGAAATTTGTAAATAAGTGTTGTAGTCTTTTGCAGTTAATTGATGGATAGGCGTAGTGAGAGACAGCCAGACAATGGGGTAGAAATAAGAATGAGAACAACTAATATAGCACAGGGTTGCGAGCGGGAATCGAACCAGGGCCTCAGCATCGAGGACCAACTACATGCGTCAGTGGCTTAACCCGCAGAGCTATATGATCACACATGTTGGCTGTCAGCAAAGGTGTATCAATCCAATAGAAAGTCTAGGGGTAGGGTTCGGGTTACAGAGGAAGGTCCTGACAGTAGCAATGTACCAAAAACATGGATATAAAATTATACATTTTTTCATAATTTAATATTAAGTCACACTAGCCAAAAAATTCTTAGAATAAAGTTGGGGTTTTTCCTTCAGCCGTTGTGGTTGCACTGTACCTTTAGGTTATCTAGATCTACAACGGCTGAAGGAAAAACCACGGATTAATTTCTCAGAATATTCGGCTGCTTAGTATTAACATTAAAAATATTTATGTGTAATATTAATTACCCTATTTTTTTCATTACAACTGTAAGGACCTTCCTCTCCAACCCTAACCCTACCCCTAGACTTTCTATTGGATTAATACACGTTTTCAAGACCAGAACATGTGTGGTCATGTAAGCTCTACGGGTTACGCCTGTGATGTTCAGGACTCATTCTTGTATTTTACACTCTCTGATGTTTTCTTTTCTTCATGTCTAGTGTGTGAATCATTTCTGGTTTGTCTCTTCAGTGTCTCATGTGGCCCTGCAGCTTCTCCTCCTCCACCTCCTCCTGAAGCCTTCATCTTCTTCATCATCAGCTGCTCAGTGACTCTGTTGGACGTCTCACCGTGTGGCAGCAGCTCAGGTCAGTGGTGAAGATCCTCTTTATCAGCTCCACACCCACAGACGTAGTGAACGCAGCGTCTGTTGTTGTGCTAATAAGAAGCTGCAGCTGAGCAGCAGCAGCTCTGTTCACTCCAGCCTCAGTCACACATGGAGTCAGAGCAACACTCTGTCAGAGCTGATTCCTCAATGTTAGATCTGATTAATCTCTCTCTAGTAACAGGTTATGTACCACAGGCTTTTAAGGTTGCTATAATCAAACCTTTACTTAAAAAGCCCACTCTAGATCCAGATGTTTTAGCCAACTATAGACCAGTTTCCAACCTCCCATTTCTCTCCAAAATTCTGGAAAGAACAGTTGCAAATCAATTATGTGAACATTTACAAAGGAATAGCTTGTTTGAAGAGTTTCAGTCAGGCTTCAGAGTGCATCATAGCACAGAAACAGCTCTGGTGAAAGTTACTAATGACCTTCTCATAGCGTCAGATAATGGACTGGTCTCTATACTTATTTTATTGGACCTTAGTGCAGCATTCGATACAATCGACCACAAACTTTTATTACAGCGACTAGAACATTCTATTGGCATTAAAGGGACAGCACTGGACTGGTTTAAATCCTACTTATCAGACAGGTTCCAGTTTGTGCATGTCAACAATGACTCTTCTGAGCATACTAGGGTTAATCATGGAGTTCCTCAGGGTTCTGTCTTAGGACCAATACTGTTCACATTATACATGCTTCCCTTAGGCAACATTATTAGGAAGCACTGTATTAATTTCCATTGTTATGCTGACGACACTCAATTGTATTTATCTGTGAAGCCAAATGAAACTAATCAGCTAGCTAGACTGCAAGATTGTCTTAAGGACATAAAGACCTGGATGACCTATAATTTCTTACCACTAAATTCAGACAAGACTGAAGTCATTGTATTTGGCCCCAAACATCTTAAAGAATTGCTTTCAAAGCATATAGTTACTCTGGATGGCATTACATTGGCCTCCAGTACTACTGTGAGGAACCTCGGTGTTATCTTTGACCAGGACATGTCCTTTAACTCGCACATAAAACAAATCTGTAGGACTTCCTTTTTCCACCTGAGAAATATTGTGAAAATCCGGAACATCCTGTCTCAGAGTGATGCAGAAAAACTAGTCCATGCATTTGTTACTTCTAGGCTTGACTACTGTAATTCCTTATTATCAGGTTGTCCCAATAGCTCTCTGAAACATCTACAGCTGATCCAAAATGCTGCAGCCAGAGTACTGACGGGAGTTAGCAAGAGAGATCATATTTCTCCTATATTGGATTCTCTTCATTGGCTTCCTGTTAAATCTAGAATAGAATTCAAAATCCTTCTTCTGACATATAAAGCTCTTAACAACCAATCTCCATCATATCTTAAAGACCTGATAGTACCATATTATCCTAGCAGAACTCTTCGCTCTCAGACTGCAGGCTTACTTGTTGTTCCTAGAATCTCTAAAAGTAGAATGGGAGGCAGAGCCTTCAGTTATCAGGCGCCTCTCCTGTGGAACCAGCTCCCAGTTTGGGTTCGGGAGGTGGACACCCTCTCTATTTTTAAGACCAGGCTTAAAACCTTCCTTTTCGACAAAGCTTATAGTTAGGACTGACTGGGGGACCCTGACGGGGTGAGCTGGTGTTTTCATTTGCACAACTGACTTCCCCTCTTGACGTCCCTTAGTTCTGCCCCTAGTTATGCTGCTATAGGCCTAGACTGCTGGGGAACCTCTCTTGATGCACTGAGCCCTTCTCTAACTACCTACGTATTTACTACATATACCATTATTGCATTACATTCACTCTGTTTCTTTCTGTGTCCTTTCTCCGAGTGTCCCTGGTCCCAGAGCTGGATGCTGGATGCTTCAGATGTGTGGCTGTGTTTTATGGTCCTTGTGTCCCACCTCCCCACCTCTCTATCTCTACCCCTCTATCTCTACCTTTCTACCTCTTCTGTCCCTCTCAACCCGCCCGGCCAGCAGGCAGATGGTTCCCCCCACATTAGAGCCGGGTTCTGCTCGAGGTTTTTTTCCCTGTTAAAAGGGTGTTTTCCTTGCCACTGTCGCCTTTTGGCTTGCTCTGGGGGTTCAGGCATATGGGTTCTGTAAAGCGTCTCGAGACAATTTGACTGTAATTGGCGCTATATAAATAAAATTGAATTGAAAATTGAATTGAACTGAGAGCTCTCAGCAGTTTTCTACCCATTTAAGAACAGGACAAACCGAACAAGCTGTTGTATCGATTTGTCCACGATTTCCTCTCATGTGTCCATTTTAAGGAGTTTGCAGTCAACCGAGGCCGACTCAGAATCACTCCCACCGGGAAGATCTGTGAAGGAAGGTCCACCCGGCTGGTCCAGAAGCTCCGGTCCAGCAGAGCAGCGTCAGGATGGAGACGTAACCGGGTGAGTTAACTAGAGAGGCGACACATTCACATAGAAAATCCAACAATCCCTTCTGTTTTTACAGTTTGTGACTCTGGTAAATGGTGTCATTTTTCAAAGCTGGTGGGTTTTGGGCTTCACAGATTGAACCTAAATGCTTTTCTTAAACAAACTGCTGAGCTGCTGCACAGTGAAATGTTTGAGTGGAGCTCAGGATGAAAGCATCAGAGCTGTTTTACATGTTTTTATGTTCAGCTAATATCATTTCCTCTGGACAATGTTTGTGGTGTTAGAAGTGGACGTTTGTAGGGAGTTTTCAGTTGTGATACTTAAATGCATAAATATTTGCAGTGGTGGTTTCACTGCAAGCATCTACTGATGTCACCAGTGAAGTAAATAAAAACAGCATTTGTTGAACTTTACGCCTCTCAGTGTCTGCAGTTAGTTTAGCTGAATCAATGCAAAGATATTTCTATTTTTCTACATGACAGGAATGTCAGTGAAATCCAAATGCTAAGAATAAACAAGTGATCTGCCTGGTCACAGATCCCACTTTAATCCAAAATAAAGACTTTGCAAGGAAATGAACTTGAAATATGAGCCACCAGTAAAAGTTGTGATCAGACAGAAGGGCCTGTATTTTATCTTTGGAGAAGTTTAACATGTAAGTTTGTGCAGCTGATCAGTGGTGAGGCCTGTGGATGACTGGAGATGTGTGTGGACACTTAGACGAAGCAGCAAATGTGTTGAAAATGAGTTGTCTTCTCAGAGTCTTGAAGATGTTTTGTCAGAGCTAAGAAAGAAGTAAGACATCCTGCAGGTGATTGTTGAGTGGTGTTGAGGAATTTGAATGTAGAGGAATAGCAAAGAGATTTTGAAGATATTTAAGCCATAAGTTGTATTTTATTTGTTTGCTGTTCTCTCCCATTTGTAGTGAAGAGAAGTGATTTGACATGAAGAATGTGATTTGTGTGGCTTTGAAATTGTGTTAAAATGTAAAAATGAGTGATGAGGAGAAGAGTGTGACTTTTTAGTATTGTGTTTTTTAGCGTGTTCTTTAAAAGTTGTAGGTAGATTATCTTCTTTTTTTGATTTTGTGGATTGTTTTTTTTTTCTTTCAGTGTTGATGTCACCGCCTTGACGAATAGAAGAAAAGGGCAAAATTTGCCAAAAATCTCTTCGTGCCTTCGTGCCTTCGTGCCTTCGTGCCTTCGTGCCTTCGTGCCTTCGTGCCTTCGTGCCTTCGTGCCTTCGTGCCTTCGTGCCTTCGTGCCTTCGTGCCTTCGTGCCTTCGTGCCTTCGTGCCTTCGTGCCTTCGTGCCTTCGTGCCTTCGTGCCTTCGTGCCTTCGTGCCTTCGTGCCTTCGTGCCTTCGTGCCTTCGTGCCTTCGTGCCTTCGTGCCTTCGTGCCTTCGTGCCTTCGTGCCTTCGTGCCTTCGTGCCTTCGTGCCTTCGTGCCTTCGTGCCTTCGTGCCTTGCTTATGGGTAAATCTCCTTGTTTTCCTTTTTTCCAGGATCCAGTCCAGTCCAGTCCAGTGACACTCCACACCACAGCGGGGATTCGAACCGTGACCGTCCACATGACAGACACACACCCTCTGTGTGAGCTATCTGTCACACAAGGTCCCTGGTGGAGTTTGTTGTAATGATGGTTGCAAGAGGTTGTCATGCAGCCAAAGTGTAAAAAGAGCCTTGAGCTGGATTCTAACCAAGGACCTCCTGGATGAGAGGCAGATAACTTACCACTGCACTATCCTTCCTACTGGGTGTAGCTGTTAGTTTTCGTAATTGATGGTACACAAAAGTATTAAGGAAGTGAAGATAATAAAGGTACTAAGGTACCGGGGAGGCAAAAAACTTACCTCTACACCACCTGTCCTACAAGATGTTGCTCTAACTTTGCTTAAATGATGCTATCAGTTAGTACTGGCGCAACCAAACGACAAATAAAAGGTGTGAGTGGAGATCTGAATCATGTGAGGTTTGTTTCTGAGACTGAATACACCTGATCTCATCTGATCTGCAAAGCTAAGCAGGGTTGGGCCTGGTTAGTATTTGGATGGGAGACTACGTGGGAACACCAGGTGCTGTAAGCTTTTTACTTCTCCTCACAACCTGAACAACACACTGCTAGCGACAGCTATCAACTAAAACCTCTTGGTTTCTTTATTATACACTCTATGAGGTGGATAAGCTGCAGCTCATGCTGATTTATTGCTGCTTCTGGTTGGAGCCAAAGAACAAAGGCTTCACCTGTTGGAGCAGCTGATGTCCTGCAGCCTCTTCACCACAGAAAGCCTCTGACAGCTTCAATTCTTTACACTCTGACTGCAAGACACCAATCACATAGGAACATTTACATGTATGGAACAAAGAGCTGAGCTGACACTCAACATATGTTTGAGCATTTATTGATAAAGACATTCAAACATGTCTAGAGATAGAACACCAACGCACGGTGTAAGAAAGGTCAGAACAGACTTCACCTGCTCAGGAAACTGAGGTCCTTCGGGGTGCAGGGAGCAATTCTGAGGACCTTTTATGGTTGTGTGGTGGTATCAGCCATCCTGTATGGACTGGTCTGCTGGAGCAGCAGCATCACGGCTGCAGACAGGAAGAGACTAAAGAAACTGGTTAAGATGGTGCCTGTAAATGAGGACAACAGGAGGGTTAAGTTGAATCTAGGTCACCATTAGACACTGGACTGTTTAACTGTGGCTGCTCTTCCTGGAGTCCTTGCTTTTAGATTTCATATCTTTTCCAGACATGTACTGTATAGGTATGAATTTGCTCCATGGTGCTGATTCATAATCTGCCTTTTATTATTCATAGTGCTAATAATAAAGTAAAAAATTATAATTAAATGATATAGAAATCATATATTTAAATGTATTTGTGCTTTTATTCAGTTTGACTATCCACTTTGCACAAGACAGCAAGGTTCTAAAAGTTCTATATTTTACATTTATACATATTATATTTAATATGTGTGTATATATACAAATGTTATAAACAAGTACTGATATGTTGTTGTATTTATACTGCAATAGTCCAAAATTATGTGAAAATGCATGTACATAGTTTCAGTGAAATAACATAACCTCTGTCTCATTGCCTCTAGAAACAGGAAACACACTGCAACTCACTGACAGTAAAATAATACATCTCTCTGATGCACTTTGCCCATGACAACAGAAACATACAGAAACAAAAAGAAGCCTGGCAGACTTTATCCTCTCAGCAGCTGTGTGTTTAACTAGCGACGGTAACTTATGAAAGGTATGTGCAGAATCATACGTACACACAGGATGCTCACTGCACTGCATCAGTCATCTAGAATACACCGTGTACACATGAATACCACTGCAGAACCTCCCCACCATCAGGACCATCAGTTGTTGAAGTCCTCCCTCGGGTCTTTGGTTTCTAGACTAGCAGCACTAGATTTAATTACAACAGCTCAGCTTTTCAAATGCTATAGAGGCGACCTGTGATCTCTGTTTATTCATTTTTTACATTAATTCTCCTGTAAATCAGCATCAGATCAGTTTGTGTGTAAACCTAGTCAGCACAAACTACAAAAAAATACAGATAAAAAGGCAAAAACAGCAGTAAAAAAAACAAAACGCAGAACAGCTTGTTTATTTTTATAGCACCAGAGAATCCTCCTCACTCTCCACATTCTAGAAATCCATAGACACATCTTTTCAAAACTGCCTATAGCTCAGACATGTTCCCTGTTCTCCACTATATTCTATTTATTTATTGTTATTATTATGTTGTGTGTCGCTCCCTACTTTGTTAAGCGTCTTTGAGTATCTTGCTATTTTAATCAATATTATTATTAATAACAAGAAGAAGAAGAAGAATTTAGTTAATCATCCTGGTGTGGCGTGCGGAGGGGTCAGGGATAAACTAACGTGCTACAATTACTGAATGTAGACACCAGCCAGACAACGCCACCCTGGGACTTTCACCCAGGGAATTATAACCACCACTAACGAGAAGACAACTCAGGTTCGTTCCACTGATGAGGCAGGAGACATGATTCCAGTGCAGGCAAAAGAATACAAATTTTATTTAATACCAAAAATACTCAGTTTAAAACCAATTTAAAACAAACAGCCATTCACACGAGATTGTTAAATGAAGGGTTTGGGGACTAATCAGAGCTGGAGGCTCTCTGGTGGAGGTTTGGGCCAACGGGCAACACAAGGGAGCCCAGGAGAAATCACCCTACTCACACGTGAACACACACACACACACACACACACACACACACACACACACACACACACACACACACACACACACACACACACACACACACACACACACACACACACACACACACACACACACACTCACTTCTGACTGATGAGGAGAGGTTCAGATTAAAAAAAGGGGAATTCATAATAACTCTTGACAAAGGACACAACAAATATACAATAAGCGTTCCATGTCAATCCTGAAACATCTTTGTACAGAGAAGCGAGCAATAAAAGAAAAATAATCAAGAATACAAATGTGGTTAGGATAATTCCAAGTGTTGCAGAAGGGGATCCCATGTTTTCTCCAGTTTGAGTTGGAATTTAAGACTGCTGTTTCGCAGTTTTTCTAAATGAATGACTGAAACCAATTCATACAACCAATTCTTGAAGCATGGTGGAGTTGGTGTTTTCCAGTTTTTTAAAATAATTTGTTTTGCTAGCACCATGCCCATTAGGAGAGCTGCTTGTATGAGTGCAGGGAGCACAGATGGATCCTCTGAGGCTCCAAAAAGAGCAAACTCCCTGTCAGGAGGGAGTTTCCTCTTATAAACCTCAGAGAAAAAAACAGAAATTCTGACCCAGAACTGGTAGATTAACGGACAATTCCAAAATAAATGCAACATTGTACCATCACTGACTTTACATTCATCACATTTAAGAGAAACAGGGGGGTAGAACTTATGAAGCTTGTCTTTAGAATAATAAAAACGATGAATTACTTTAAACTGTATCAACCTATGTCCGCTATTTATTGAACAGCTATGGATATGGGAAAAAGCAATTTTCCACAGTTGGTCAGAAAGAACAACAGTTTCTCTTTCCCATGCTTTCTTAATACTATCAGCAGATAGTGAGTCTTCTGAAAAATATCTTACAAATTTGGCGATGAGCTTCTTACTGCTGGGTAAAAGAGAAAACAATTCAAAAAGGGCATGTCTCTCACAGTTTGACTCAAAGTGAGGAACGTTTTCTCGCACAAAGTGCCTCAGTTGCATATAACGAAAAAAACCCGGAATGAGGTATATCATATTTGGACCTTAACTGCTGAAATGATGCAAAGTTGTTGTCTACATATAAATCCCCTACACACCTCAGCCCTTTGGCACACCACAAAAAAATGTATTGTCCAGCAATGCTGGAACAAAAGCATGATTATGGCAGACAGGAGTATAAGCAGATATACCAGGAGTTTTAAAAACATTTCTTATTTGGTTGAGAATTTTAAGAGAATTTCTCACAACAAAACTACAACTAACTGATTTGATACCAGAAGAAAGGTTGGTAAAAAGTAAAGAGGAAAGGGAAGAGTATAGTTCTTCCAAAGATGCAAGCTCCAGTTTTAGCCAGAGGGGGGCAGAATTCAGTGATTGGTGGTCTGGAGAACCCCACTGCCAGTATGCCATTGCCCTAGCATTTGCTGCCCAATAATAATCCCTAAATACTGGAAGACCAAGACCACCATCCTTAGTCGACCTATATAGATGTTTTTTGGAAAACCTATGTTTTTTATAGCCCCAAACAAAATCCAAAACAATTGTCTCAAGCTTCTTAAAAAAATCAGATGTTATCCAAATTGGCAAGTTTTGAAAGAGATACAAAAATTTTGGTAGTGATACCATTTTTATAGCATTAACTCTGCTGATCATATATAGCGGCAGAGTCCTCCAGTATTCTATGCTACGGTTTCATTTATCTACTCCCTCTAGTAAATTTAATTTTAACAACTGTTTTGGGCTTTTGGAGATAACTTTGTTTGCTGTGATTTCAAAGGTAAAGGAATACTTTTGACATATTACGGTGCCTAAGGAGTTGCTGAACACAACTGTATCATTTGAAATGTAAAAAAAAAAAAGATTTAAAAGAGTCAAATAATTTTTCTCAACCGTTTGATAGAGGTCTCTTCATAAAAAAAAAAAAATTGATTGTTGTTATTAGTACCCCAAAGAGATAAGAAATGTAAAGAAATATTTTTTCATTGCCTTTTTCTTGGTGAGGATTTTAAAGGTTTAAGATAGGATCTAAAGGAGAACAGTAAACATGTTAGAGCTGGTTGTGAGATATCATTGGCAGACAGGTAAAACTGGAGGAAAGAAACTCAGATGTGTTTATTGGACATATTTTTTACAATCAATAATTACAAAAATGAGCCAAAGTCACAGTTTTATCAGCGTCTCATGGAAAAACTCACCAACAGTCAGACTGATGCTCGATAGAGATTCTGGCTGAGGGATTCTGACATTTGGTATGTAATCACATGTGTAGGTTCCACTGTCTATTGTTTCTGCTTTTGTGATCTTCATGGAGGCGTTACCGAACTGGAGTTGGTCTGGAAAATGAAAGACCCGACCTTCAAACTCTGAACTTGGTCGTGGTTTTTTATCTGCATACAAGAAAACATTTTTTTCGTATCCTCATTTTTCTTCCAGTCAAACTTCTTGTTCTCAGTGTCTTCATCACTGAAGGAACAGTCCAGAATGACGTCATCGTCTTCCTTCACCGTCATTACAGCAACACCTGAAGGACAAAAATGTTTATGAGCAGCTCAGTGAGCAAACTGAACTCTGGCTTTATTTCT
Organism: Amphiprion ocellaris; assembly: GCF_022539595.1. NCBI lineage: Eukaryota > Metazoa > Chordata > Actinopteri > Pomacentridae > Amphiprion > Amphiprion ocellaris. Next base: position 37,236,798 of record NC_072770.1, read on the forward strand.
AGTTTTGTATGTTTAGTGTGTTTAGTGTTAAGATAACACAAGTTTCAGAGTTTTATTAAATTTAAATCTGTTTTTGTGAGACCGGATTCAGTGACTCAACTTTTTTCACTTTGTAATCTAAATACATAAACTGTTCACCTTTGAGGAAACCAAATTTACACACAGCTTTTTAGTTCCAGTAGAATAAACCTGGTATTCAGGTGTTTAGAAGTGGAGGTTTGTTGACGTGGAAGTGGCGGGTCCTAGAAACTAAAGCAGAAGACTGATGACTGATGTTGGTTTTATAGAAATCTGTGTTTTAAATCACAGTTTCAACACAAAAAACATCCAAAACAACCCCAACAGTTTGACGTTTTCATGTTTTATTCTAAGCTTTGAGAGAACTTATCAAGCAGTGTCTGAAATGACATGTTTTATCTGTGAACAGCATAAATGTCCTTTCAGCTTCAGTATCAGTCAGAAACAGAAAATGGAGTTCAGTAACTGATCCTGACAGACTCTGGATGAGAACCTGAAGAAAGAAAAACCAGCAACAAGCTGCTCCCAAACAATGCAGCAAAATACAGAGAAAAAGTCACATTATTTTTCACTTTAGCTGGAAAATATTCACATTTTCAGCAACAAACAGCAGGTTTCAGGTCAGTCAATGTGTTTTTAATGCTCCTGTCACAAAACGTTTTGACCTGAAGATCTCAGATAATGTTTCAGTTGCAGCATTCAGAGGATGTTTGGAGAACGTTGTCAGATAAACAGATGATGTTACAGCAAAGGAAGAACAAATCAACATTAAAAACGTTCTCAAGATGTTCTCAAGGCCTCAAGTGATTTTTAGAAAACGTTCCTAGAATGTAAAATATGAACTAAAGTGGAAAATTTTACCTGCAAAGTTCTGAGGATGTTTTTGAGGAAACAAACCAGAAACATTCCCACAACGTTCCACAAATTATAGGACAGAAAAAAGATGGAAAATTTCAAAGAAAACAACGTTAGAACCAAACATTTACAGAATGTCTTGGAGAACATATTCCAACCTTTAAAGAGAACATTTAAGGAACTAAAAACAAACAAAAAAACAACATTTCAGTGAGTTCATGTTAATAACAGTAAAGTGGAGGTTAAATGTTCACAATACAAACCAGGTTTCTGTCCAACTGTCAACAACATTTGAAGCAAACTTTAAAACATCCTAAAAAATCAACACAGATCAGCTGATTTCAATGAAGGCTTTGGATGAATAAAGTCATCAGAAGGTGGCACTGTAGGACACATGACTGGAATAAACACAGTAGAAGAAGAAGAAGCAAACAAAACCAGCTGTTTGACAACTTATAAAAAAGAAGACGCAGAGAAATGTTCAGGAAACTAAAACTAAATCCACATGAATTTTAGAATGAAATGAAATCATTGATGCTGCTAAAGACAAACTGTGTGTTGAAAGAAGTGTTTGTGTTGTTGTCGTCATGCAGATGTGACCAGATGTGGCTGAACATCAGTCATCAGAGTTTTGTTCAGCTAAATTATATCCTTTTTCTTGTCTCCGTCTGTTGTTGGACCTGCAGGAAATGATTTTCACATTAAAGGTTGATGGTCAGTTTAGTTTAAAGGAACAGTGATAAACTCTGATCTCTGAGGCTTCACAGATCAATGTTTGCTTTAGATGGAAACTCTGACAGGACTGTTGTCTGAACGTTACGGATCATCTGATGAAAGATTAGTTAAACTCACCTCCAGCAGACTTTCTGTGACAGAAAAAGCGACCTACAACAACTCCAGCAACTGCAGCAGCGATTCCAATGACCAATCCGTTGGACGCTCCGTCTGAAAGAAAGTACCCAAAGTTGAAATGAGTTTCATGTAATAACAGCAAACGTCTCCAGAACATTACTGACGACGTTCACACTGAAACCATGTAAAGTTGTGGTCTGCAGATTAAAGCAGCATCAGGACTCTCCAGACTCACTGACACTAACTGAGGGTTTGGTTCTGATGATGGAACTTTATTTACTTTAACTTAGTTTGAGCAGCAAACACTCAGAGGATTTGGGTTTAGTTTTATTTTGAAAATCTGCTGCCCTTAAAGGAATAATTCTGGTTATTTCAGTCTGCTGAGTTGAACTTTAATTTGGAGTTCTGTTGACTCCACTTTGGATAAATGTTGACAGTTTCATCACATTCTGGATGATTTTTAACTGATTTAGTTCAAGTTTTTGTCAATTTTGGGGAAATTCTAAATCATATTGAACCTCTGTTGAGTCGTTTTGGACACGTTTATTTAATTTAGGGCAAATTTCAAGAGTAAATGTTGAGTTTGGACCATTTCTGGACCTATTTCATGTCATTTTAAACACATTTAAAATGACTTTGGACAACTTTAATATCCTTTTCCTTTATCTTTTTAACTCATCTTCTACAACTTTGCACAAATTTTGAGTCATGTTGGAGAAGTTTGACCATTTATTGTGTGCATGTTGTTCCTTTGTGTGTCTTTTCCCTCGTTTTATCTCTGCAGATTCATGAGGTTTTAGTTTGACTCTTCAGTTTGTTCAGATGCTTGGGTTCAGTCTGAACACATGGAAACATCTTTAAAGACAAGAAAACATGAATAATATGAATTATATGAACGTAAAATAGAAATGGGAAGAATCTCACAAGGTCTCACAAAGATCTCAGAATGAAGCTCATCGTCCTTGTTCCCCTCTGTGGTCACACAGCGATAGTAGTCGGTCTTTGTCACAGTAGTTTGGAGAGTAATGTTGTAGCTGCCTCCTTTTCCTGTCTTCTGTGGTTCTTTAGCAGGAACATCGTCTCCAGCGCTGTTCTTCCAGGAAGCTTTAAGTTTTGGGGAAGCATCAATAACTTCACACTGAAGCAGCATCCCATTTTTTGTTTCTCCAAGTATAGTGACGTATGGCTTTGGAACTGCACCTGTAAACATAAATAATAATTTCTAAGGAACATGTCAGGATCAGACATTTGCTGTGATTCTGGGATGTTTTGTGTTCACTCCTTCACTACTTCTTTATATGGATTACAAATGGAAGAAGGAAGAGAAACACAAGAAAAGAGGTGAGTTTTAAAAAATCATGACCATAATTACAGTGAACACATTTTAAACCACATTTCAGTGGAAGTTTAGTAAGTGATCATCAAACAATAGTTCTAAATCATATCACAACATGAACACATTTACTCTGGTCAGGTTTGTTTCTGGAGCTAAAAAAAACATCTTCAAATGAAATCAAGTGAAATCTGTTGTCTGACACGTCAACAATATTTAATAAACACTAAAGTAGAATATAATCTGTGGTTGTTTTTAAAAGTCTGACCTTCACATTTAAAATGGCTTTTAATACCTAGCGGCATGGTAACATTTTATTACTTTTATTTCTTTTAGATTTCTTTTGAATAAAATAGCACTATCATTATATTATACTGCAGTGTTTTCTGGTAGGACTTCACAAGTTATTATTTATTAACTGATCAGGAACACGAAGGTCCTGCTTGTCTGATAATGTAGATCAGTTGTAGTACCTGGTACTTCCACCAGGTGGAGCCTCTGACTCATTAAAACTTCACTGACCAACTTCTGTGGTCAGATGAAACTAAAACTGAGCTGTTTGGTCACAGTGATCACAAATATGTTTGGAGGAGAGAAGGTGAGGCCTTTAACCCCAACAACACTCAACATGCTGTCAAGCATGGTGGTAGCAGTATCATGCTCTGTGGAACTGGAGCTTTACACGAAGTAAATGGAAAAATGAAGAAGGAGGATTATCTCCACATTCTTCAGGAAAACCTGAAACCATCATCAGAAGGTTGATCTTGGACACAGTTGGATGTTTCAACAAGATGAGCCCAAACACATCAAAATGTTCTGAAACGCTTCAATCAGGCCAGAATTAGCTTGTAGACGGCGACCAGAAGCAGCTAACTGAGGAGAAAATGGCCAAAGGACATTTAACCAAACATTACAACTGCTCTATGTATATTTTCGACTTGACTTATAATAAATGTATGAAAGAACCAAAAACAGTTCTGGTGAAAAACACACACCTTTATCACTGATTCCATCACAGAAAAGATGAAAAACAAACAAACTCTGACTCTATCTCCCCCTTTCCACTGTTCCAGACAGAGCTGTCTTTAAGGAGCCTCTCTAGGAGGATTGAACCAGTCTAGATGGAGGATTTTACAACTAGTCTCTCACATCATTACAGTCGCTTTTCTTACCACTTTGTCCGCACAGAGTGAGCAGGAAGATCCAGACGAGCTGAAGGAGCTTCAGGTTGGTCCGAGTCCTCCGAGGATTCAGCAGCATCAGAGCACACAGCGTTTAGAAGCAGCAGGAACCACACCTTCTGGAGGTGGGACCAAGTTCTTGTGTTGCAAGTCAAAGTTGAGTCTCAAATCTTTGCGCTCAAGTCCAAGTATTAAACCTTTTCCTACACAAACAAAAGATTAACTGTCGGAGATTTGTGCTTTTCGGTTGGACTGGTTGGTGTAATAGTTGCAGCTTCCACTTATCAGACACTGATCATGCAGTCTTGACATCATGCTGCCAAGTTGGATGGAATTAGTGATAAATGAATTCAGAGGAAGCAGATTGGTTTCATTCAGGACATTTGTGTTCATCTACTTAGAAACACATTAATCTACTTCAAGTCTCTGCACTGGTTACCTGTCACTTTTACAGCTGCTTTTAAATCCTTTTTTTTTTGGGTTTATAAAGTTCTTAACAGTCAGGGTGCTTTGTGTTCATCTATATTTAATAATCTTTAAAGTTTTATCTTATTTTATTCTGATTCTAGTTATTAGGGAAGGTGAAGTGCAGTTTCTTCACATTTGAGCATCAGCCTGTGAAATCACATGTACAATGTTTCCTGCTTTAAAAAGAGTTTTCTAAAGTTTCTGAAAAAATAACCCAGATGACAGGTGCTGCAGAGTTTCCTGTTGTTGCTCTCTTTTCAAGAAAGTTGATCCAGTTTGTCAGAAGCCATAAACCACAACAAGCCACAGTTGAGACCAAGAGGCAGCTTCATACAGACGTCACCAAACCACCAACAGAACACAGCTGAATACATCACTGGACAATTTCACTTTAACATCAAATGATTCCAAACTGCATCACCTCTCAGTAACTAATAGTTATTACTAAAGTCAACAGTAGAATATTTCTCCTAATGAACAATCCAGAACTAATTCAGGCCCCAAAGTAGAAACTCAATGCAACAAACCTGAATGTAGCTGAGATCACTGAAACTAAACTGAGTCCAGTCACACTAACTGATGAACATGGTTCTAAAATGAGCTGAGAACAGCAGAACGTTCTCAGTTCTGGACCTATGAGCTGCATCTATGTCTGCATCATGGCTCCACATGGAAAAGAATCAGATAACTGTGTGGAGCTCATGTTAATGCAAATGATACATTAGAATAAAAAAAAAAACAAATTTTACTGTCCATATGAGGCAGTAAAATGTTCTTTGGCCTCAACCAGGAAAACAAACACTCCCATAAGATTTTAAAAAAGGACAAAAAACACAACACTGTTGTGTTCCATTCATTTCCTGATGTGTTCGTTCTCATATTTAATGTTCCAGCAGTTGGAATGAAAGAACCTTGGAGATCTTTTCCTCACTGTTAGTTAGTGTCTTTTCCTTCCAGCCTTGGTCTGGATCATTGGGAACATCTAGTCTGATGGACTGAGAGCTCCAGAAAACATGAACATCCAGCTGTGGTTGTCTGAAGAGTCTTTTGTCCTTCATCACTGTGAGGAAGAGCAGCACTGATGTCCTCCTCATCCTTCCAGTAATAACAATAATGCTGCAGATTCAGCTCCTCTCTTTAGAATACAACATGTCATGACTGTTCTGTTTTTACACTTCCCTTTAAGTTAGGGGTGTCAAACATGAGGCCCGCGGGCCAAAACCTGATCACTACTCGGACCAACATGAAGCTCCTTCAGCTCGTCTGGATCTTCCTGCTCACTCTGTGTGGACAAAGCTGTAAGAAAAGCAACTGTGATGATGTGAGAGACTAGTTGTAAAATCCTCCATCTAGACTGGTTCGATCCTCCTAGAGAGGCTCCTTAAAGACACAGCTCTGTCTGGAACAGTGGAAAGGGGGAGACAGAGTCAGAGTTTGTTTGTTTTTCATCTTTTCTGTGATGGAATCAGTGATCAACGTGTGTGTTTGGAGCTCAGTGAAGTTGGAAAGATATTCAGAGATTCGGACTTCCGGCGTCAACAAGTCATTAGATAAACGTTGTCAAAACATAAACGATGCCTCTTTCCCATTGTTGTCAGGTAGACAATGTGCTCCGAGCCATCATGGTCATGATTTTTTAAACTCAGCTCTTTTCTTGTGTTTTTCTTCCTTCTTCCATTTGTAATCCACATAAAGAAGCAGTGAAGGAGTGAACAGAAAACATCCCAGAATCACAGCAAATGTCTGATCCTGACATGTTCCTTAGAAATTATTATTAATGTTTACAGGTGCAGCTTTAGAACCATGGGTCACTATACTTGGAGAAACAAAAAATGGGACGCTGCTTGATGACTGCAGAGAGGAAGGTGAGATCTTCTTCAAACTGCTTTTGAAGAGCAGCTAAAGTTAAATGTTCACATGAAAAATTAAAGTCTGTGACAGTTTATTGTCGTTATTTCCCCTCTGATGTACAACTGTTGTCTAGATGTTGTTTTGTTTGTCTGAACTTCCATTTCCACCATTCAGGTTCTTTCCAGTCACCAGCAGGTGGCGCCAGAGACTCTTTACTGCAGCCTCACATGGACCAGTCCAGTCTGATGCTGCTGCACCTTTAACTTCTACTTTTTACTGTCAGATCAGTCTGATATTCACAGTGTGACGTTTGTTCTTTCTGCATGACTTCAGGAGGTTTGTGGTCTCACCGGTTTTCGACTCGCTCTGCTGCTCAGCATCTTTTTTTCTTCTCTACAGCTTCATTTACATTTCTGAAGCTTGTTCCTCTTTCAATGTGCTTCTGAGAAAATATATCAAACTTGCTGATAGATGTTTTTCTGTTTCCAAATGTTGTGAATACAAACAGAAATGGTTGAAGTTTCAGTCAGAGCAGCATTGACGGTGAGACTGAAACAGTGAGCAGGTTTATTCAGAGAAGTCAACATCTACATGAATGTTTAATCACTTTATCTGCAATAAACCAGACATCAGATACAAATAATGAGTAAAGACCAGCTGACACACAACAAATAGAACACTGGTCTATTTTCACTGTGGTAAGACAGTGTCCTTCACTGTCTGAGCTTCACTCTAACTCTGATTTCCATTGATAACTCCTGAACCAAGTCTGAAGCAGCTGCCGTCTGTTTTTCACAGCTGGATGGAGAAAGTAGTTCACTGTCTGTGGAGTCATTTTAGGAGGACGACCACTGCAGCCATGATTAGTGGGACTATGACTCCTTCTAGACCTCCTGATTACTGCTGACACTGTGGTTCACTCATGTTTAGTTGATCTTCATCGATCTTTTTCCATCTTTTAAAGTCTCACAATCAGATTTTTCAGTTCCTCTGTTCAGTTCTTTTCCATGTGGAGCCATGATGAAGACATAGATCCAGCTCATAGGTCCAGAACTGAGAAAGTTCTGCTGTTCTCAGCTCATTTTAGAACCATGTTCATCAGTTAGTCTGACTGGACTCAGTTTAGTTTCAGTGATCTCAGCTACATTCAGGTTTGTTGCATTGAGTTTCTACTTTGGGGCCTGAATTAGTTTTGGATTGTTGATTAGGAGAATTATTCTACTGTTGACTTTAGTAATAACTATTAGTTACTGAGAGGTGATGCAGTTTGGAATCATTTGATGTTAAAGTGAAATTGTCCAGTGATGTATTCAGTTGTGTTCTGTTGGTGGTTTGGTGACGTCTGTATGAAGCTGCTGTGTGAAACTGCCTCTTTCTCAACTGTGGCTTGTTGTGGTTTATGGTTTCCAATGAACTCCACCAACTTTCTGAACAAGAGAACAACAAAATGAAGCTCTGCAGTGTCTATCATCAGGGTTATTTTTCAGAAACCGACCCCCAAATGTGAATAAAGTGCACTTCCCCTTCCCTAATAACTAGAATCATGTGTTGTTCTTGGTCCCTGCAGGTGTTTTTAAGCTTCAGATTTCACTGCAGACCAACAGGAGCTGTTGTGTCCCTGAATGCACCTGATCAAACACGAGTGTCACAAGTTCCTGTTTGCGTTCATGATGTTTCTGAGGAAATGTTACCTGAAGGTGTGTCCACAAAGACACAGAGATGAAGTGAGAAAATGGTTTCATAAACAACACATGAAATGAGGAAACAGCAGATGAGATAAAATGAGATCAAATATCTGTTATTAAAATACAGATAAATGAGCTTTAAGAACTTTATGAAGCAATAAAAGGATTTAAAAGCAGCTGTAAAAGCGACAGGTAACCAGCGCAGAGACTTGAAGTAGGTTAATGTGTTTCTAAGTAGATAAACACAAATGTCCTGAATGAAACCAATCTGCTTCCTCTGAATTCAGATCAGAACAATATGGTCATTAGTTCCATCCATCCTGTGCAAACAGCAGCAGAAGTTGTGGACGTTAGAACAGATTCTAAAGAACTAAAGTCAGACGATAAAATAAGTTGAGCTCAGTGAACACAGTCGCTGGGATCAAACCTGATGAGGCTCAATGAGGCTGCAGGTCATGATGAGTCAGCAGGAGCCAAAGCAGAACACTGCAGGAACCAAACCAGAACCCTGCAGGAACCAAACCAGAACACTGCAGGAACCAAACCAGAACACTGCAGGAACCAAACCAGAACACCGCAGGAACCAAACTAGGGCACTGCTGGAACCAAGTCATTTTACACTCAAACACTGTAAATAGTTTGTAAATAAACTATTTTGTGCTGATTTATAGTTTTGGTCTTTTTATGGTGAACATGGAATTGAAATCATTTTTATTCCCATCCAAAATGATTTAAATTCCATATTTATTCCTGATATTTTCCTATTGACAGTCATTGAAGTGAGCAGGGGAAGTGTGTAAAATGACAATCAGCTGTTGGAGGTGAATTTTTTCCAGTGTGACTCAGTAAAATAAAGCAGTTGTGGTATTTTATTGGACTCTGAGCCTCAGACAGTTTATCAGACACACAGTAAAACGACGATTGAGTTTGTGAGGAAATGATGCAGCAGAAAGCGAAAGTGCTGCGCAGTAAATGACGGAGGGATGATGAGTGATGAAGGAGTGAGGAAGCAGTAGAAGGTGTGGTTCCTGCTGCTTCTAAACGCTGTGTGCTCTGATGCTGCTGCTGAATCCTCGGAGGACTCGGACCAACATGAAGCTCCTTCAGCTCGTCTGGATCTTCCTGCTCACTCTGTGCGGACAAAGCGGTAAGAAAAGCGACTGTAATGATGAGAGTCTAGTTGTTGTGTTGCTTTAGTGTCTGCTTAGCTTCTGTCAGCGCTGAGCTGCGTCTGAAAAAGCAACGATCCGCACATTGAGCTTCATCTGAATGATGTGGAAGCGAGTTGTTTAGGTGGAACCTTCATTGTGTCTGAGACTCACTGTCATATTAGTGAAAGCTTTATTCTAGGAGGCACATTTCACTGCTTTGTTGAGGTAAAAATCCTCCATCTAGACTGGTTCAATCCTCCTAGAGAGGCTCCTTAAAGACACAGCTCTGTCTGGAACAGTGGAAAGGAGGAGATAGAGTCAGAGTTTGTTTGTTTTTCATCTTTTCTGGGATGGAATCATTGATAAACGTGTGTGTTTGGAGTTCGGTAAAGTTGGAAAGATATCCAGAGATTCGGACTTCCGGCGTCAATAAGTCATTAGATATACGTTGTCAAAACATCAACGATGCCTCTTTCCCATCGTTGTCAGGTAGACAATGTGCTACGAGCCCAGTTTGATCAGAAGTAGCTGCAGAAATAACACTGGTGTCTATGAGTGAACAGGAAGTGTCTGCAAAGTGTAAAACCTGCAACAGAAGAGACACAAATATTCAATAAGTTCACTCTGATCCTCTGTAGTGTCTCCAGAATCACTGCAGCCTTCAGCTGGCTCCTGCTGCTCACACTACAACTCTGGCTTTGACATTACATTACTTTTTATAATTGTAAGAATTTTTTATTAGTAATAAAATTGTTGTTTCATATCTCATATTTTTTCTTGTAACAGATAAAAGTTGTCATCTGTTGTTTCGGTGGATTGTGGAACATTAATAATGTACAGATGTTGATAGAATTTCACTGCATCAGAACTCATCACAACGTTTCAAATGATCCCCACTGGATTTAGTGACTGAATTAGAGTTTATTTGGGTTGTTTGTTGCCATGTGAAGTTGTGTACAATATTTAGTGTGTGAAGTTGAAGGATTAATGAGTAAACTAGCTTTGATGGCACTTTTCTTGCTGTATGTGTTTCTATATTTTCTATAATACACAGTAAAAATGGCATGGGTCCATAGTGAACCTGTTTGTTCAAATCCATGATAGTGAATAGTAATGGAACCTGGAATCGTTACCAAAGAGAGGATCAGATAACACCAATATACCAAACTAAACTGTTTAGACTCTCACCTCAACGACTGACGACAGGGAAGAAAGACAATAAGACGCCTTCTTACAAGGTTTCAGCGTTAATTGATTCATTTAAACCATAATGTTACTGAACTTGTGTTTGTCACCAAAACTATTTTTGGTTCTTTCATGTATTTATTGTAGGTCTGGAAATAGAACAGAATCTGCTGTTCAAAAATGTACATACAGCAGTTGTAATGTTTGGTTAAATGTCCTTTGGCCATTTTCTCCTCAGTTAGCTGCTTCTGGTCGCCGTCTACAAGCTAATTCTAGCCTGATTGAAGCGTTTCAGACCATTTTGATGTGTTTGGGTTCATTGTCTTGTTGAAACATCCAACTGTGTCCAAGATCAACCTTCTGATGATGGTTTCAGGTTTTCCTGAACAATGTGGAGATAATCCTCCTTCTTCATTGTTCCATTTACCTTGTGAAAAGCTCCAGTTCCACAGAGCATGATACTGCCACCACTATGCTTGACAGCAGGTTGAATGTTGTTGGGGTTAAAGGCCTCACTTTCTCTCCTCCAAACATATTTGTGATCATTGTGACCAAACAGCTCAGTTTTAGTTTCATCTGACCACAGAAGTTGTTCAGTGAAGTTTTAATGATTCAGAGGCTCCACCTGGTGGAAGTACCAGGTACTACAACTGATCTACATTATCAGACATGCAGGACCTTCCTGATCAGTTAATATATAATAACTTGTAAAGTCCTCCCAGAAAACACTGCAGTATAATATAATGCATCCTGGTTCCATCTGTGCAGGTGCTGCTCAGACATAGTTGAGTTAAATCTGAAATGTGTTTCCTGAGTGACTCTGACTGAGCTGGTTAGTTCAGTAAAACTACATGTTTCAAGTAGAGTTTAGTTAAAGTGACTGAGGAACAGAAGCCGAGGAAGTAAAAACTTCAAATCCTTAGTTCCAGTGTTGGGTTTAAAGAGTTAACAATGTTAGAAAGAAACTCTTCATGCAAGTCCAGACACATTGATCCTTTAATTGTTGTTTTGGAACAAGTTTGTATTTGTGTGACTGTAGCAGTTTCCTCCTCTGACGCCCACATGATTATTTTATTTTCCTGGAAAGTAGCAGCACCAGTTTGTGTGGTTCTGTTAGCGAGGAGACGCAGATGGTCTGATAAACAGTAAAACCTGTGAGATCTACAGGCATCTAAAACAATCACTGCTTTTGTCTTCTTCCCTGGTTGGAGGTGAACGTTCCACCTGCTGAGAACATGCATGTCTGCAGCAGTCCAGCTGTTTCTAATGTAGGATGGAGAAGTGTTTCTGGAACAGCAGCAACAGCTGAATGAAGACATTTTACAGGAAGTCCTCAATATGTAGAGAGAGAAATGTCTGTTTAGTGCAGCTCTTCATGTGAAAACATCTCTGGAAGACAAGAATCAGAGCTGCAGCTAATGATTCTATCCACTGTTGGAAAAGAGGAAGTTCAATCAATCAGTTCAAGTCTATTTGACACATTTCTGTTGATCTATAGGATAAACTGGAGACAGACACCTTTAGAACAATGTTTGTTCTCTTTTAACAAATATATATTTAAATATCAGTATAATATGTACACAACAAGCATGCTGATGTGAACAAATGTGGAATAGAATTAAATCATACCAGACTATATTTTTCTTATAAAACTTAATGTGAAATTCTAAAAGAGGCATCTGCCTCCCTGACCAATGGTAAGATACCCCTGGGGGTAATTTAACCTCACAAATCATTTTAGTCTAAACCGCCTTATTTTTTTTATGCATCAGATTAACTATATTCTCATATTTAATGTTGCTGTGACTTTAACTGCAACATAAATGTTAACATGCACAGAAATTATTTTTAATTTTCCTTTATAAAGTTTGATTATTGCCATTTAATCTAAAATTGAGAGGCCTGTTGGTCAAAAGTTCCAACTTTACTTCATTTTCATTGACATTTATATTCCTGACCTCAAAGTCAAAATGATAAATAAAACAAAAATAAAAACAAATAGAATTCAGATCTACCCTCGGTGGGTCACATGATCTAGGCGTCCCTCACTGCCCTGACGTGTCCAGATGTTCCCTGTAGCTCAGCGCCGCTAGTCTAGAAAACCTTAGAATCGAGGGAGGACATCAACAACTGATGGTCCTGATGGAGAGGAGGTTCTGCAGCGGGATTCGTTTATGTACGGTGTATTTTTGCAAGATGACTGATGAAGTGAGCATCCTGTGTGTGTGTGTGTCTGACTCTAACACACACCTGTCATCAGTTCTAGCCGCTAGTTAACCCCACAGCTGCTGAGAGGATAAAGTCTGCCAGGCTTCTTTTTGTTTCTGTATGTTTCTGTTGTCATGGGCAAAGTGCATCAGAGAGATGTATTATTTTACTGTCAGTGAGTTGCAGTGTGTTTCCTGTTTCTAGAGGCAATGAGACAGAGGTTATTTATTTCACTAAAACTAGGTACATGTATTTTCACATAATTTTGGACTATTGCAGTATAAAGACAACAATAACAATTAGAAGAATTTGAATTGTGATTTTCTCAACCTCTCATTTAAAGATATCAGTACTTGTTTATAACTTTTGTTTATATAGACAAATTAAATATAATATGCATAATTATAAAATATATAACTTTTATAACTTTGTTGTCTTGCGCAAAATGCATAGTCAAACTGAATAAAAGCACAAATACATTTAAATACATGATTTTTATATCATTTAATTATTATTATTATTTTTTACTTCATTCTTAGCACTAATAATAATAATAATAATAATAAAGGGCAGATTATGAATCAGTACAGTATATGTCTGGAAAAGATATGAAATTTAAAAGCAAGGACTCCAGGAAGAGCAGCCACAGTTAAACAGTCCAGTGTCTAATGGTGATCTAAATTCAACTTTAAAATAATGTCACAAATACATTACAGCACTGTGAAATGTTGCTTATGACCACATCAGGGTTAGAACCACTGACCTTCTGATCAGTAGTCCTCAGACTGAACCATTGCACCACTGAGAGTATCTCCACTTTCAGATCAATACAGCCCACCTCCAGCAATGTCATCATCATCATCATCATCATCATCATCATCGTCGTCGTCGTCATCATCATCCTCACCAACCCCCTCAACAGAAGCTGTTCAATGAACCCATCAGGTCAAACATAGACTGTCCCCTAACAAAGATATTAAGGGTGGACAATGATGGGATGTTGTGATTCCATGTTACATTCTTTATGAATATGGGTTGCTAGAATTCAGCCAGTTTATTGTCAGGTGTGTTTCTGTACGGCGTTTCAAATTCGTGCTCCATGTGCCTCCTTTTAAGTTTGAGCACCTGCCCCTCTGAGGGTCTCTGACAGCCCTGGCATCCAGAGACTCCAGAAGTCCTCTGAGCTGCTGTTTGGTTCACAAATGACAATCAGAGTTTTCCCCTTGACAACATGCAGAGAGGCAACCCTCTGGTTCTCCAGGGAGAACTCCACCAAAACAGCTTTACCCTGGAGGCCTGTGAATCTCCCTACACCCACCTGATGCCTCTAACCCTGGACAACTCCACGAAGAGAGAGAGAATCTTTGGTGTTCATGAAAGTGAGTTCAACTAGATCTAGTGGGAACTGCTCCACCTCCCACACCAGCTCAGGATCCTTTCTTTCAGTGAGGTGATGTTCCACATCCTGACTACTAATCTGCAATAACAGGAGGCAGCATGCTGAGATGCTCACTGCTGTCCATGGTCCACATCATGTTGTTCTTTCAGACTACCCCTACTGTGTCTGATCTTCCTCCATCTGGAAGACTGCCTGGTCTATTCATCCAACCAAAGAAAAACCACTCAAGTGGACAATCTACTTCCCATTGACGCAGCATTCAGTCAAGTCCATGGGCTGTTGGTCATCATAAGAATAGAACCTTGTTATCCTCTCCAACCCTCAAGACCTTAATTCTGCCCATTCTTTTTATTTCTGAATGGGGCTTTTTGGGCATCCATGGGCTCCGTCGACATAACACTCATTTACATTTGATATACAATCAAGCTTCAAATTGATAGTTTGGTCCTTACTAATGATTCCACAAAACACAGAAGCTTATTGTGTACCATCAGGATATTACATCATCTGACCTCAGAACCACTTCCTTAGATTTTCTCCCACCAATAAAATGATTTCAATACTATTTAAATAATATCACAGTTATTTGTATCAAAGAAAGTACCTAGAATATAAACTGACTGGACTTCTAACTTCAACAGAGAACATCTTACCCAAGTTTATTCTACTGTAGTTACCAATCCATGTGTAAATCTGGTTTCCTCAAAGGTAAACAGTTTATGTATTTAGATGACAAAATTTTAAAAATCAGAGTCATGTAATCCAGTCTAATAAAAACAGATGTAAACTTTATAAAACTCTGAAACTCATACTGGTGTTAGCTTAATGCTAAATATGCTATTAATTTGTCTGAACAAACATGAAACAGAACCAGAAATAAAGCCAGAGTTCAGTCTGCTCACTGAGCTGATCATAAACTGCTGTTTCAGACCTCATGTAAACTGTGTTTCCTGACTTTCTTTGTGTCCTCATCACTGATTAATCCACGTTTTTGTCTTTCAGGTGTCACAGCGATAACGGTGAAGGAAAACGATGACGTCATTCTGGACTGTTCCTTCGGCTCTACAAACATTGAGAAAAAGGCCTTTGCCTGGAAGAAAGATGTGGATCAAAGCAATGAGGAGGTTTTCTGGTATTCTGGTGGAGACACAGATCCAGGTCCAGAGTTTAAAGGTCGGGTCTCTCATTTTCCAGACCAACTCAGGTTCGGTAACGCCTCCATAAAGATCACAAAAGCAAAGACGTCAGACAGTGGAACCTACACGTGTTATCATGCATCTGTTCAGAAGGAAATTAAATCGACCATCAGTCTGACTGTTGGTGAGTTCTTCCATGAGACGCTGATAAAACTGTGACTTTGGCTCATTTTTGTAATTCTTGATTGTAGAAAATATGTTTAATAAAAACATCTGAGTTTCTTTCCTCCAGTTTTACCTGTCTGACAAGTTGATAATGTCTCACAAACAGCTCTAACATGTGTTTTCTTTTCTCCTTTAGATCCTATCTTAACCTCTTAGGGCTTATCACAGTTAGACACATCTCTGCACCTTTGTACTGACAGATTTGACCTTGTTCATAATTTCAGGACCATAAAAACATGATATTTGTTCGTTGCAACACTGTGATGTAAATTTTGTGAGGTTTCCTTTAGTTTGTGAGTCTTACCTGTAGCCCTAACACAGATAGCTAGTTGGAGGGATTAATGGAGAAATATTGAAGCGTTGTTGCTTTTCACCTTCTAATTTGTATTTTAAATGCAGTAAATCAATCATAATGAGGGCTATCAGGCTAAAATTTACAGGATTTCATCGACATTTTGTCTACAACATCTCTGCCTATTTTCATGTTAATGGAGAGAAGTAGCTCTGAGATAATTCAGAAAGTGCAGTGCAAAGCATCTCCATTAGATCACTACAGAGCTCCTGAAAAAGCTCTGCAAAGTTACCACATAATGTTGATAAATCCTATTTATTAAACTTAAAAATGTCACGAAACGTTAAACTTAGTTGTATAAACAGGATCTTTAAAATTCACATAAAGATTGACACCTTCACTATCATTAAATCTGCTGTTTTTTGATGGATAAAAGCAGTTTTCCTGCTATATTTGTGTCCCACAATGACACACAGTCAAACTGCATTAACTTCCATATATGGTCCGGCAGGTAATTTTACCGGCTACAAACTCAGAGTGTTTCAGTGATCTGACTTCCTATTGGATGACAGCAGCTGTCAATAACACACACGTGCGGCCCACGTCAAGATCCTCTTCTCTGATTGGCTGATTGAGTTAAATGTCTGCTATATTGCGCAGGTTACATCGGAGAAAGATGCTGATTGGTCCGTTTAGTTCGGAGGCGTTTCCCAATTTCAGCGATATGGAACATGATTGGTCAAAGCTTTTGTCTAAACTTCTAAATTGGTTGAAACGTCGCAGTTGATAAAGTTTGCGTCACTTCGATAAAGTTAAACCAAGGGAAATAATTCACTTTTTTCGGGATATTTTTAGTTTCGCTCGAAATTGAACGAGCTGAATTTAATCGGTGGAGTTTTTTCCTTTAAAACGAGCCGCCATTTGTTTATAAAAGTCACTTTTGGACCAATAAAAGTGTTTTACCGGTGATGCGACAGGTTAGCAGGTAAGTTGCTAACGGTTTACTGCCGTAAAGTACGACGTTAGTATTTTTCTGTCGTAAAGCTTTTATCGAACAACTTAAATCCGTTTAAAAAACGAACTTCTGAGCTTTCAAACGCGATATAACGTTTATATTGGCGTCTATGGGCAACATAATAATCTGTGGTATATTTATTTTTCTGTGTTTTCCGTATAAATGCCGGGTCGCATGCAACCTCCGAGTTTTAAAAGGTTACTGCTGAGAACATGCATGTCTGCAGCAGTCCAGCTGTTTCTAATGTAGGATGGAGAAGTGTTTCTGGAACAGCAGCAACAGCTGAATGAAGACATTTTACAGGAAGTCCTCAATATGTAGAGAGAGAAATGTCTGTTTAGTGCAGCTCTTCATGTGAAAACATCTCTGGAAGACAAGAATCAGAGCTGCAGCTAATGATTCTATCCACTGTTGGAAAAGAGGAAGTTCAATCAATCAGTTCAAGTCTATTTGACACATTTCTGTTGATCTATAGGATAAACTGGAGACAGACACCTTTAGAACAATGTTTGTTCTCTTTTAACAAATATATATTTAAATATCAGTATAATATGTACACAACAAGCATGCTGATGTGAACAAATGTGGAATAGAATTAAATCATACTAGACTATAGTTTTCTTATAAAACTTAATGTGAAATTCTAAAAGAGGCATCTGCCTCCCTGACCAATGGTAAGATACCCCTGGGGGTAATTTAACCTCACAAATCATTTTAGTCTAAACCGCCTTATTTTTTTTATGCATCAGATTAACTATATTCTCATATTTAATGTTGCTGTGACTTTAACTGCAACATAAATGTTAACATGCACAGAAATTATTTTTAATTTTCCTTTATAAAGTTTGATTATTGCCATTTAATCTAAAATTGAGAGGCCTGTTGGTCAAAAGTTCCAACTTTACTTCATTTTCATTGACATTTATATTCCTGACCTCAAAGTCAAAA
The DNA here is from genome assembly GCF_022539595.1 of Amphiprion ocellaris. Classification (NCBI taxonomy): domain Eukaryota; kingdom Metazoa; phylum Chordata; class Actinopteri; family Pomacentridae; genus Amphiprion; species Amphiprion ocellaris. Next base: position 37,254,600 of record NC_072770.1, read on the forward strand.
TGATAAATAAAACAAAAATAAAAACAAATAGAATTCAGATCTACCCTCGGTGGGTCACATGATCTAGGCGTCCCTCACTGCCCTGACGTGTCCAGATGTTCCCTGTAGCTCAGCGCCGCTAGTCTAGAAAACCTTAGAATCGAGGGAGGACATCAACAACTGATGGTCCTGATGGAGAGGAGGTTCTGCAGCGGGATTCGTTTATGTACGGTGTATTTTTGCAAGATGACTGATGAAGTGAGCATCCTGTGTGTGTGTGTGTCTGACTCTAACACACACCTGTCATCAGTTCTAGCCGCTAGTTAACCCCACAGCTGCTGAGAGGATAAAGTCTGCCAGGCTTCTTTTTGTTTCTGTATGTTTCTGTTGTCATGGGCAAAGTGCATCAGAGAGATGTATTATTTTACTGTCAGTGAGTTGCAGTGTGTTTCCTGTTTCTAGAGGCAATGAGACAGAGGTTATTTATTTCACTAAAACTAGGTACATGTATTTTCACATAATTTTGGACTATTGCAGTATAAAGACAACAATAACAATTAGAAGAATTTGAATTGTGATTTTCTCAACCTCTCATTTAAAGATATCAGTACTTGTTTATAACTTTTGTTTATATAGACAAATTAAATATAATATGCATAATTATAAAATATATAACTTTTATAACTTTGTTGTCTTGCGCAAAATGCATAGTCAAACTGAATAAAAGCACAAATACATTTAAATACATGATTTTTATATCATTTAATTATTATTATTATTTTTTAGTTCATTCTTAGCACTAATAATAATAATAATAATAAAGGGCAGATTATGAATCAGTACAGTATGTCTGGAAAAGATATGAAATTTAAAAGCAAGGACTCCAGGAAGAGCAGCCACAGTTAAACAGTCCAGTGTCTAATGGTGATCTAAATTCAACTTTAAAATAATGTCACAAATACATTACAGCACTGTGAAATGTTGCTTATGACCACATCAGGGTTAGAACCACTGACTGTCTGATCAGTAGTCCTGAGACTGAACCATTGCACCACTGAGAGTGTCTCCACTTTCAGATCAATACAGCCCACCTCCAGCAATGTCATCATCGTCGTCGTCGTCGTCGTCGTCGTCGTCGTCGTCATCATCATCGTCGTCATCATCATCCTCACCAACCCCCTCAACAGAAGCTGTTCAATGAACCCATCAGGTCAAACATAGACTGTCCCCTAACAAAGATATTAAGGGTGGACAATGATGGGATGTTGTGATTCCATGTTACATTCTTTATGAATATGGGTTGCTAGAATTCAGCCAGTTTATTGTCAGGTATGTTTCTGTACGGTGTTTCAAATTTGTGCTCCATGTGCCCCCTTTTAACTTTGAGCACCCGGTCTCTGACAGCCCTGGCATCCAGAGACTCCAGAAGTCCTCTGAGCTGCTGTTTGGTTCACAAATAACAATCAGAGTTTTCCCCTTGACAACATGCAGAGAGGCAACCCTCTGGTTCTCCAGGGAGAACTCCAACAAAGCAGCTTTACCCTGGAGGCCCGTGAATCTCCCTACACCCACCTGATGCCTCTAACCCTGGACAACTCCACAAAGAGAGAGAGAATCTTTGGTGTTCATGGAAGTGAGTTCAACTAGATCTACTGGGAACCACTCCACCTCCCCCACCAGCTTTCAGTGAGGTGATGTTCCACGTCCTGACTACTAATCTGCAATAACAGGAGGCAGCATGCTGAGATGCTCACTGCTGTCCATGGTCCACATCATGTTGTTCTTTCAGACTACCCCTACTGTGTCTGATCTTCCTCCATCTGGAAGACTGCCTGGTCTATTCACTCAGCCAAAGCAAAACAACTCAAGTGGACAATCTACTTCCCATTGACGGAGCTTTCAGTCAAGTCCATGGGCTTTTGGTCATCATAAGAATAGAACCTTGTTATCCTCTCCAACCCTCAAGACCTTAATTCTGCCCATTCTTTTTATTTCTGAATGGGGCTTTTTGGGGATCCATGGGCCCCGTCAACATGACACTCATTTACATTTGATATACAATCAAGCTTCAAATTGATAGTTTGGTCCTTACTAATGATTCCACAAAACACAGAAACTTATTGTGTACCATCAGGATATTACATCATCTGACCTCAGAACCACTTCCTTAGATTTTCTCCCACCAATAAAATGATTTCAATACTATTTAAATAATATCACAGTTATTTGTATCAAAGAAAGTACCTAGAATATAAACTGACTGGACTTCTAACTTCAACAGAGAACATCTTACCCAAGTTTATTCTACTGTAGTTACCAATCCATGTGTAAATCTGGTTTCCTCAAAGGTAAACAGTTTATGTATTTAGATGACAAAATTTTAAAAATCAGAGTCATGTAATCCAGTCTAATAAAAACAGATATAAACTTCATAAAACTCTGAAACTCATCCTGATGTTAGCTTAATGCTAAACATGCTATTAATATGTCTGAACAAACATGAAACAGAACCAGAAATAAAGCCAGAGTTCAGTCTGCTCACTGAGCTGATCATAAACTGCTGTTTCAGACCTCATGTAAACTGTGTTTCCTGACTTTCTTTGTGTCCTCATCACTGATTAATCCACGTTTTTGTCTTTCAGGTGTCACAGCGATAACAGTGAAGGAAGACGATGACGTCATTCTGGACTGTTCCTTCGGCTCTACAAACATTGAGAAAAAGGCCTTTGCCTGGAAGAAAGATGTGGATCAAAGCAATGAGGAGGTTTTCTGGTATTCTGGTGGAGACACAGATCCAGGTCCAGAGTTTAAAGGTCGGGTCTCTCATTTTCCAGACCAACTCAGGTTCGGTAACGCCTCCATAAAGATCACAAAAGCAAAGACGTCAGACAGTGGAACCTACACGTGTTATCATGCATCTGTTCAGAAGGAAATTAAATCGACCATCAGTCTGACTGTTGGTGAGTTCTTCCATGAGACGCTGATAAAACTGTGACTTTGGCTCATTTTTGTAATTCTTGATTGTAGAAAATATGTTTAATAAAAACATCTGAGTTTCTTTCCTCCAGTTTTACCTGTCTGACAAGTTGATAATGTCTCACAAACAGCTCTAACATGTGTTTTCTTTTCTCCTTTAGATCCTATCTTAAAACCCAGACCAGAGATAAAAGGTGAGTCCTGGTTCTGATGTTTCCATTCACCTGGATGTGATGAGATTCATCACTGACAGTTAAACACATTCACATATCAGATCTCTCACATTTGGTCCAGTTTATATCATATTGAAGTTTGAAAATGTTTATTTTTTTAAATAAATGAACAGAAACTGTGTTTAAAGTGCATTAATCACATCTTATAGTTATTAAATTTTATTTAAATTACATCTGAAAAATTCAGTGCAGTTTATTAAACCCAGTGATTTAAATATTATACAGTCATGTAAAATTTCTTAATTTGATTAAAATTTGTATGTTTAGTTTTCGAAGTTAAAGTTTGTGATCAGTTTGGGGACTTGAGTTTGTCAAATTCTTTTATTTTTATTAATTACGTTGCAATTGCTGTAATTTCATGATGTGTTTTCCAGTTGGGCAGCATAATCAAATAAAAGGAAATATAAGTTTCTGATATTTTATTACACATTTTAAATAATGTCACATTAATGCATTTTTTCCCTCAGTAAACATTTCAGATGTAATGGACCATTACTTTTCTTATGGTTACTTTCTGTAGCACAGATTTTATCTATCTTTTGTCTCTTTTCACCTTGTATTTGTTCTATTTTACTGTCTCTGACTGTATTTAATCTTGTGTGATTTATATGAACTGGCTGCTCTAATACAGCAGTTTATCTTTGAAATGAATAAAATAATCAAACTGTTTATCTATTTTAGCAACAAAATTCAAGTGTCACACCTCCTTCACTGTATAAATGTCTTTATATGAATCAGAAATACTGTTTGAATTTGAAACTTTTACAGTCAGACTAAGGTGAACAAGAAACGTGTGTCAAGTGACTAATGTGATTGTCTCATGTAAACTGTTGATAATGTGTTTTCAGGTGCAGCTCCAAGGCCCATTGTAACTGTTGATAAAACAAAGGATGAGGTGCTGCTAACGTGAAGTTAGAGGAGCCTTTCCAAAACCTGAAGTTGAGTGGTGGGACAGCGATGGAAACGTCCTGGCTGTTGGTGACCCACAGATCACTGATGGAAAAGGAAACAAATATGACACCGTCCTCAATGTTACTGTGAACAAGGCCGGATTCTATCGCTGTGTGGCCACACAGAAGGAAATCTACCATCAGATTTATACTAAGACCTATGCTCCTGGTCCTGGTGAGTTTTTCTTAAATAATTTTTACTGATTCTGTGTTGTTGGTTTTCAGTAATTTTAGACTGTTCACAAGGAATGCAAGACAAACGTTGGTCCTGGCAGTCCAAAAGTTAACAAAGTCAGTTGTGTTGCAAGTGAAAATCTCTCAGATTGTGTCAAGTTTGTACTGAAAGTCCACTAGATGAATCTACAGAGAAAATAGGAGAATTAGAGGCTGTAGAAGTAAAACAACTGTCAGCAGTCAGTTCTGAGGTCAGAAACAGTTTGTCTGGTTCACAAAGTTTTAGCACCAAATAAGCAGAAGACTGACCTGAAAATAAACAAATTTATCTCTGAGACTCTTATTATTATTTAATAGTTAACATAATAACACAGACTTTACATTTAAGGAATCATATTTTTCAATTTAAATTGTAGTTTCTAAGCTTTTAATGTTGAAAATTATTGCAATAAACCAATTTTCTGGAATTAATTAGTTTGAACCAAATAAATGTTTTATACACAAATAGAATAACAGATTTATAAATATCTGTTGCAGCACACATTTATTGCTAATTACACTAAAACTTTGATTCCACAAGTATTAAAAGTGATTATATGGAGTTAGGATGTGAGAAGTGACCCAGAATGACCTGGATCTTATTGAGGATCTGTAATTTGATGAATAGTTTCTTTCTAAATCCACTAACTACTGAAAAATATGTTTTAAAATGACTGAACCTGCAGCATGGAGCTTCTGTCTCCTGACAGTGACAGTAATTCTACAAACACTGTTGGATATAAAAGAAAACATGAGAGAAAGAGTGGATGTTTTAAATGTGGTCACCGATGATCCTCAACAAATGTTCTCCTCTGGTTTAATTCCTGATGTCTGACTTGTGGTTTGTGTAAAATGTGACTCAGATCAGAGCTGCTCTGATGTTTTAAACAGACTGAAACTCTGGAGACACTAAAGGACATTCCAGTTAGGACCTAAAGATAATTTATTAAATATGTAGAAATACAAAAAAGTTTGAACCAAAATGTGTTGATTAATCTGTAAAAGTGATGTTAATTAAAGCAGAAGTGTTTCATATTTCATCTCCAGTTTTCCACATTTATTTTCTTAAATTTCTATTATTATCGGAGATCTGTGCATCATTTTCTGTGTGATACAAACTAAAATATTGGTGGATAGTTTAATCCAAGTATAACAGAGATGTGGACTTTTAAAACGGTTCTTTAAATATAACGAATAAAATGTGAACAAATCAGCAGCTTCCAGACAAACAAACATAAAACAACATAAATCAGGTTAAATAAAGATTAATAGTGAGCTACAGGATCATAAAACACAAACATACATGTCACAGGTTTCTGTTGACTTTATTGCTGCTCTTTTTAATTTAATCTGCTTTTTAAACATCTTTAGTTGTTTCTGTTTTTCATAAAGCTCCTTGTAAATAAAGTTGTCAGTGTTTAATATGTGATGATGATACAGACAGACTTGATTCTGAGAACAAACCAAGAAAACAACAACAGATTTTATTCTACTTTAGTGTTTATTAAATATTGTTGACGTGCCGGACAACAGATTTCACTTGATTTCATTTGAAGATGTTTTTTTGTAGCTCCAGAAACAAACCTGATCAGAGTAAATGTGTTCATGTTGTAACTTAAAATGTGTCCAAAGTGTCTTGAAATTGTCCAACATTATACAGTGTGACATTTGTTTGAAATTGTACAATATGACTTAAATTGTCCAAAATGTGTTGAAAATGACCTAAAATTTGTTCAAAATGTCTTGCAATTGTCTAATATTAAACAATGTTACGTAAATTTATTTTGAAATTGTACAATATGACTTAAAATTGTTGAAAATTTGCCCAAAATTACTTGAAAATTGTCAAAAATTTGTTGAAAATTACCTAAAATTTGTCCAAAATGTATAAAAATGTGTCCAAAATTGTGCAAAATGACTTAAAGTTTGTCCAACATGATCCAGTGTGACTTAAAACTTGTCTGAAATTGATCAGAGTAAATGAGTTGATGTTCTGATGAGATTTAGAAATATTGTTTCATGATCACTCACTAAACTTCCACTGAAATGTGGTTTAAAATGTATTAGCTGTAATTATAGTCATGATTTTTAAATTCAGCTCTTTTCTTGTGTTTTTCTTCCTTCTTCCATTTGTAATCCACATAAAGAAGCAGTGAAGGAGTGAACAGAAAACATCCCAGAATCACAGCAAATGTCTGATCCTGACATGTTCCTTAGAAATTATTATTTATGTTTACAGGTGCAGTTCCAAAGCCATATGTCACTATACTTGGAGAAACAAAAAATGGGATGCTGCTTCAGTGTGAAGTTTTTGGTGCTTCCCCAAAACTTAAAGTGTCCTGGAGGAACAGTGCTGGAGACGATGTTCCTGCTAAAAAACCACAGAAGACACAAAAAGGAGGCAGCTACGACATTATTCTCCAAGCTACTGTGACAAAGACGGACTACTATCACTGTGTGACCACAGAGGGGAAGAAGGACGATGAGCTTCATTCTGAGATCTTTGTGCTGAGCCCTTGTGAGATTCTTCCTCTTTCTATTTTTTTTGTTCATGTTTTATTAGCCTCTTAGATGTTTACATGTATTCAGACTGAACCCAAACATCTGTATAAACTGAAAATATGTCATTGTCAAACTGAACCTTTACGCCATAAATCAGAGATAAAAGTAGGAAGGAGACGGTGTGGAGGAGAATCCTGAGAAGAGGCTAAAAAAAACAAAAACATGAAGAAATAAAATCATCACAATCTGTGACATTTTTGAGCCACAAGTGGAAAGAAAAATCACAAATTGTGTCTCTAAAATCTACTGAAGCTCACTGAAGATGTTATTTGCTGTAAATAGAAAAAGAAGAAGACAAAGAGCTGAATTAATATTAATCCTAAAGTGCAACTGCAGCGTTAAAGAAGCCGACATGAGGCACAAGAATCAGAAACAGATCTGATCTTTGACATATTTATCTGATCATGTTGGTTTGTTTCCTGGTGTGATTCTGTTTGGTTGGAGGCAGAAAGAATGCAGGACGTCCAGAAAGACGGCGTCCCTCATGAACTGTTGGTGTCCCTGAATGAACTGTTCTGCTGCCAACTGAGGAGAAAAAATGACTCGAATGTTGTTTAAAATTGTCTCAGATTACTTAAGTTACCTACAATGACTTACAGTTTGTCCAAAATAGTCAAAAATCACTTAAAATATGTCCAAAATGACTTGAAATCTGTCCAAAAATGATTATAAATTAGTCCAAACTCACTTTAAATTTGTCCAAAATTGTCCAAAATGACTTGAAATTTGTCCAAAATGATACAATATGACTTAAAATTTGTCAAAAATGAATTTAAATTGTTCCAAAATTACTTAAAATTTGTCCTAAATGACTTGTAATGTGTCCAAAATTGTGCAAAATTACTAAAATTTATAATTGTAGAACATGACTTGAAAATTGTCCAAAATTTGTCAGAAATGACTTAAAATTAATCCAAAATGACATGAATTTTGTCTGAAATTGTACAATATGACTCAAATTTAGTTGAAAATGACTTGAAATTTGTCGAACATTATCCAATGTGACTTTAAATTTGTCCAAAATGACTTGCTGAAAATGCAGTTATTACCAGTGTGTAGGACATGCTTGTTGTTATCTCCTAACATCTCCTTTTTGTGATTTCTTTCAGTTGAAAAGCCCAGAAGCTCCGTGAGTCGACTTGTTCCTGCAGCTGTTGTTGGAGTTCTTGGACTTGTTGCTACAGTTGTCCTCTGAGTTTCTCTACATTTGATTCATCGCTGCAGTAAGTCTGCTGGAGGTGAGTTTAGATGAAATATTCTGTCAGATGATCCGTAACGTTTCCATCTAAAACATGTTCATCTGTGAAACCTCAGAGATCAGGAGATTTTAAGGTGAAAATGTTTTCCTGCAGGTTCAACACCTAAAGGAAAACTCTGGCTCCACCTGCTGTTCTCTCAACGTCCTGATTTCATATATTTACTGGGTGTCTTGAGGTTGATTTTAATGTTTTTTAAAAAATCTCTACATTATTGAGCTTCTATTCAGGGTCCAGACTGAGTGTCAGTTTAAATTTAACGTGGTGCATTAATGGTTTGGTCTGTTTTGGGTTCTGTAGCTGCAGTTTTAACCAGAGAGGAAAAACAATCAGAGCCTGTTAAAGACAAAAACAAACACTTTGACTTTTAACTGTTTTCTATGCAGTTTTCTGTTAAAGCGTTCTCAATCAATACTGGAGAGATTCCATTCATTTTTGTCTCTATTAATCATTTACACCAAGATTTATGGCAAAAACACGACCCTGGTTTAACAATATTGGAATCATCCTTCAAGGATGTCAGAGATTTCTTGGATAAATTAAAATTACATCAGAATTAGAACCGGCCTCAGAGCTCTGAGAGGAAAATTAGTGTTTCATGAATATAATTGACAATAAAACACTGAAAAACTTCGATAAATAATAAAATGTTAATGCAGCAAGATGGTTTTCTGTTTAGAAAACGTTCTTAGAAGGTTCTGTTGATGTTTTCAGCATTAAGTTGTTTATTGGATTTTAGTTCTTTGAATGTTCTTAAACACTGGACAATGTTCTCTGAAGATGTTCTGTAAATGTTTGGTTCTAACGTTGTTTTCTTTGAGATTTTCCGTCTTTTGTTGTCGTATAATTTGTGGAACATTGTGGGAATGTTTCTGGTTTGTTCCCTCAAAAACATTCTCAGAACTTTGCAGGTAAAATTTTCCACTTTAGTTCATATTTTACATTCTAGGAACGTTTTCTAAAAATCACTGGAGGCCATGAGAACATCTTGAGAACGTTTTTAATGTTGATTTGTTCTTCCTTTGCTGTAACATCATCTGTTTATCTGACAACGTTCTCCAAACATCCTCTGAATGTTGCAGCTGGAACATTATCTGAGATCTTCAGGTCAAAACGTTTTGTGACAGGAGCATTAAAAACACATTGACTGACCTGAAACCTGCTGTTTGTTGCTGAAAATGTGAATATTTTCCAGCTAAAGTGAAAAATAATGTGACTTTTTCTCTCTGTTTTGCTGCATTGTTTGGGAGCAGCTTGTTGCTGGTTTTTCTTTCTTCAGGTTCTCATCCAGAGTCTGTCAGGATCAGTTACTGAACTCCATTTTCTGTTTCTGACTGGTACTGAAGCTGAAAGGACATTTATGCTGTTCACAGATAAAACATGTTATTTCAGACACTGCTTGATAAGTTCTCTCAAAACTTTGAATAAAACATGAAAACATCAAACTGTTGGGGCTGTTTTGGATGTTTTTTATGTTGAGACTTTGATTTAAAACCACTAAAATAATATTTCTTGAATTTTAAGATGTTAAATAGTTCACTGTGGTGGAGACCAGAGGAAAGATCACTAGAACACTAGAAGAGTCTGATTTAAAGAAACCCGACTGATCACCTGGGATTAAATTCTCCATTTAAAATGGTTTCCTTCCACTGTTGTCTCAAAATATCCAAAAACTAAATTTGTGGCATTTTATCCAGATAAACCTTTAAGATGATTTGTTCATATTTTTTCTTTAAAAACCAGCAAATCTGGTTCACTTGTAGAGTCTGAATCACTGAATGCAAGACAAGAAAACATCTTTGTTTCTAAACTTTTGAGAGCTTCGAGCTTTACAGGCAAACCAAACTAACGCACTTGAATTAAGATTAAAATTAAAAACATGTTAAATTTACTGCATCTGTGCGTCTTCAAATGACGTCTTTAGCAAAAGCATCTAAAATTGGTTCAACAATGTGAAGTTTACATTAGTCTGAGGTGAAAAACATCCACAACAGTCACATGAGCAGCACTTTATTGGATAGAAAAAAACAACTTAATCGAACATTTAAAAAGAACTTTATGTCAGTTGAATTTAGAATTTGCAAAGAACCTTATGAAATAAAAAAAATAAACAATTGTAAGAGCTCCAGCAAACAAACAGTGTTTTGGTGAGAAACACTGAGTGAGTTTTGACCTCCGAGCCACCAGGGGACACAATGATAGAAAAGTCTTTCAGCAGACATAAAAGGCAGTAGTGTGAGCTCACAGAGCATAAACATTTTAAAAGGCCACTAGTGTAAAAATGTAAAGTATTGTCAGACAACAAGCACAAATCTCCAGTTTAACAAACAACAACAAAAGCTCTTCTTAAAATTATTCTTAAAGATAAAGATCTTCTTAAAGATAAATGTCATCTTTCCAGGAAATTGGAAGATTTTTGTCAGTCTCCACCATCATCATGAAAACACCAAATGGGGGAATACCTTGTGTAACGACGGTGTTCATCCCTCCAGTAGAGTTCAGAGTCTTGAAGAATTAATGTCCAAGAGAGCTGAAGCTGTTCTGGTGACCCAACACCTTAACAAGCTGCTTCAGTTTTCCTTTAATTTGTCACTTCTCTGTACATATTGATAAGAACTGAGCACTTTGACACATGTCAGGCTAAAGTTTCAGCTCCGGTTCAAATGACCAATCTGTAATCGGCCAACGGGAACCTGCAGAAGAGAAAACTAAAGTTTAGATTATATAAAGTCAACTTTTTAGAATATACAGATTTAAGGTGCTCCTGAAAACATTGGATTTTTATTCCCTTTTAAATGTCCGACCGGTCCAGATGAGGCGTCACTTGGACTACGAACAGTTTAAGTTGGCAAGCAGAGAGCATTGTGGGAGTTTAGTTACTAAAGGGGCACCATGACAAAGACTCCTGTGACGCTTAATGACCTCCGGACAGAGCTGATGCTTTTAAGACAAACCTGGTTTGATCGGGACAAAGTTCTGACTTTACAACCTGAATTATACAAATATGTAGAATCCATTATTCCAACTCACGTTTCCTGGCATGTTTAATGATGCACTTTGTACAAGTGACCATAGCAAGAACTGCAGCGAGACTCAGAACTCCAGAGAACCACACAGCGATCCAGACGAAGACATCTGGACAGGATTCAAACATCTGTTCTGAAACGCATCACAGAGACTTCGAGTGACAATCAGACTCTGAGCATATGTACGATAGCATCTTCAACATGGTCGATAGCACCACACAAACTGAAGTAGTCTATGAAAAAGTCTCACCTGGAACCGAGACGTCATCGTAAACCCTGTGGCTGATCTCCTCCTGAGTGGCCTCACAGCGGTAGTAGTTGTCGTAGGTCTTCTGCACGGCGATGAGGAGGTAAACGAAGTAGCGTCCTCCTCTTTCATCGACTGTTAGCTCCATCGTAGGTGGGACGTTTCCATCGCCGTCCAGCCATCGTACTGTCGGTTTTATCACGGCACCGTGAACCTCACACCTCAGCAGAACCCCTTCCACGCTGGAGTCGAGGATCCTGGCAAAAGGCTTGACGAGAGCACCTGAGAACATTTTATCAAGAAGACGTTCTCTGGTTACAGATTCATGTAAAACAACGACATGTCTAGTACAGCCTTATTCCACCTACATGACACTGGTAAAATTGGCCAGAGTTCTGACAGGAACCAGTCAAAGATCAGATTTCTGCCTCTCTTCTTTGGGTCCCTGTAAAATCCAGGATAGAATTTAAAATCCTACATCTCACATTTAAAACTCTTAATTACGAAGATCCATAGTACTTTAAAAACCTTGTTGTACCACATCATCCTGACAGAACACTTGGCTCTCAGACTGCAGGTTTAGTTGTGGTTCCTGAAGTAGAACCTTCAGCTATCAGCTCCTCCGTTGTGGAACCAGCTCACAGTTTGGGTTTACGAGGTTTTTTATTGATTATTTATTTTATAAATATATACACCAATCAGGTATAACATTATGAGCACCTGCCTAATATTGTATTAAAGGAAGGAGAAGAACAAGGAGGAGAAGACGAAGGAGGAGGAGGAGGAGAAGAACGAGGAGAAGGAGAAAAATGAGGCGGAGAAGGAGGAGAAGGGCAAGAAGAATGGGGAGGAGGAGAAAAAGGAGAAGAAAAAGGAGGAAGAGGAGAAGAAGGAGAAGGAGAAGAAAGAAGAGATGGAGAAGAAGGAAGAGAAGAAGGAGGAGGAAAAGGAGGAGAAGAAGGAAAAGGAGGAGGAGAAGAAGTATGAGAAGAACGAGGAGAAGAAGGAGGAGGAAAAGAAGAGGGAGGAGGAAAAGAAGATGTAGGAGCAGAAAAGGATGAAGAGAAGAAGGAGGAGAAGGATAAGAAAGAGGACCTCCTAATAATAGAGCACTAAGCTGTGATTGGTATTTGAATGAATGTTATTTTAAAGATGAGTGCTGATTGTTTCTTTAGATTGAGGGATCTATGGATCAGTCCACCTTAAAAGACTAATCAGGAGAAACCAACGGAGAATCTTGACTTGTGATGTATTATTTAGAGATGAAGACGCTATAATCCCTAAAATATCAACTTCCTGTTGTAATAAAATGAACTTAAACACAAGAACCAGTTCAGATTCAGTCAGAGATCAGGGACCTTGAAATCTTTAATGATGGAGCTCCATAGATTCCACTGATAACTAATTAACAGAATAGTTTAATGCATGCATTAGTTTCTGTAGCATCAACATTCAGAAATGCTGTTTTCAATGGTGTCGAACTATTAAAGTTAACATTTCCTGAGTCCTGCAGAGTTGGAGATCAGTGGCGTCACTCACCTGGGATTTCTAGTGATCGATCTCTGAGGATTGGTTCTGAAAGGGGAGAATTAAAATTAGTTTCTGTACAGTGTATGGGTGATATTATCGTACCAGGAAAAGTGTTCAGAATTCTTGAACTCACCAACCACCAGCCTGATGGTGGATCTTTCTTCCTTCGCTTGAAGACGTGGAATAATGCAGGTGTAGTTTCCGGCGTCTTCAAGTTTTACGAATTCGATCTTTATGGAGGCGTTCCCCAGCGTGAGTTGTTCTGGAAGATGGAATGTTCGTTCTTGGAGCAGCTTTTCAAAACCCGGATGGCTGTTGTTGGGATAAACGCTGGCGTTGTAAAAGAAAACCTCTACGTTGTTGTCTTTAATCCAGTTAAAGTGTTTCCCTTGGAGGTTCTCCTTGGTGCTCAGGGAACAGGGTAAGACGGCGTCGCTAAATTCAGATACGACCACAGTGGTGACATCTGGACCTGGAAGGAAAGTCGCATTTTAATCCGACAGAAACAGAATAATTTGTGCAGAAGAAGTGCTTTATTGGGAGTTTGGTTGTTTTAAATGCGTTTAAAGAAACTGACGCATTTTCAGCATCGATGTCTTGATAATGACGAATCGCAGCATTTCTAAAGTACAAAAACATTGACAGAAGAGCAGAAGACGTACAGTTCTGTAATGTAAAACTTCTGATTCATCTTAGAACAAATTTTAACAATATGAGAAACCGGATTTCAGATTTTCAGGCACTATAAAGATATGAGGCAGGTCTTTAGTTTCTTCTGAAGTCCAACTATTTAACACGTCCATGTCATTGCAATAACATATTTTAACAGTTTGTTCTCTTGACAGACTTCTAGGTGCAACACTCTACATCATGCAACGCTGCTTTTTGTCTTTAAAACTCTTGTAGGACTACATTTTAAACCTATTTACATTCCATAGCTCTTCCATGCCAACTACGTCTCTCTACATCTCTTTATAAACAATCAAATTTTGCTCCAATACAACCCAAAAACTAAATTAAAAACTGTGTTCTGTCTTTACAGTTCTTCCAAATCAATCAACTAAATATAACACGGTTCCCTTAGAGATCTTAATGTGTTATAGCATCATGTTAGCACTGGTCTTTTCTCTCAGTACTGATGACAGTAACAGAAATGTGGGTCCATTTCCTCCGTGCCATACCTGTAGTCATTCATATGTAGATTAATTATGGTATATATGTACATATCCACATGTAAATTCAATATGTCATATGAGATATTCAGGTATGTAGTGGGTAGGATGTTGCACAAGGGTTTTCTAATCATCAATGAGCCTTTCAACACCATTAGCTAACACAATGTAGCATTAGAACACAGGTTGCTGGAAATGTTCCTCTGTACCCCTATGGAGATATTCCATTAAAAATCAGCCGTTTCCAGCTAGAATAGTCATTTACCACATTAACAATGTCTAGACTGGATTTATCATTCATTTAATGTGATCTTCATTTAAAAAAATGCTTTTATTTCAAAAATAAGGACATTTCTAGGGGCCCTAAACTTTTTAATGCTAGTGTTCAAACATAAACATCTGTAAATATATTTATTTGCAAATCTATCATGCCTTTACATTGCCTATATCAGCTGCTGTAAATTTCACCTGCGAGGGATCAATAAAGTTTATCTTCATGCTCAAAATTTTACAAAAACACTCAAAATATTTCACTTTACGTGTAATAATTTTAGCATATATTAAAGTTTACCTTATTTAATTAAATTACAATTTAAAAAGAATTTTTTTCGCGTTAATCTAATGTGTTGAGGCTGACAGGGACTGCCGTGACGTCACTACGGCTCACCTGGACCAGCAGGTAAAAGAGGTTTTCACTCCTCTGTTTTCAGCCGCAGTAAAGCTCATGTTAAATAACCAACATTACAGTTTCCTCACCGTGTTCACGTCCAGCTGCAGCCACAACAAACAGGAACAAACTCAGAAACTCCGACAGGAAACACAACATGATGCTAAGTCTGCTAGCCGTTAGCCCTGCTGGCTAACACAGCTAACAGAGCTAACAAAGATAAAAGCAGCCGACTGAGATTTCCGTTAAAATGAAACTGCAGCGGAAATAAAGCTGTTAACGGTGAGACAAAGCCGGATTTAAAACGGCGAAATAAAACAAAAAAAAGAACCGGAAACAACGAACTTCTGACAGTTTGTCAACACTGTGGTGATGCGTTCAAAGGAGTCCGTGATTTACAGATTCCTATGTGTGACGCTGTTATCTCACCTGCTGAGCCATCGAGCTTTATAGAACTAGAGAATAAATCATTTTAAAATAAAGTTTAAAAGGCTAGATTATGATAAAACACGATACCTCCGAAATTTTAAATTAATAAAATGTTTATATTTGGTGTTTTATGTTTTGCTTATGGGCCTGTGTGAAAGTGAAGCAATAAAAGCCTTCAACTTTTCAGCTCTCTGGGTCCATTTTAATACCTGTAGTGTGGCTGAAGGACGTTTTACTCATTTAATCTACTTTATAAACAATTTTATGCTTAAACTACGTTAAAATTGTCTGTCTATATGTAGGAGAACGTCTCTTACTACTCCAATTTTTTATCTATGGAATCATGAATTTACAGCTTTTTTCTCTCCATCTTCCATTCAGCTGTAAAAAACAGTCTGATGTCGTTTTATTTCCTTTAATCATCCTTCAGAAGAGCTTCTCTAGCAGCTCTTTTCTCTTGATATTCACTGATTTCTGCAGGTGAGCTGATTGTATTTGTGCAGAATAAATGAGAACCCGGTGAAGCTGTTCTTCTTCATCAGAGGTGAGAGAATCTAAAAGTCTCTGAGATGAAAATGAAAACTTAAATCTTCTGACGAGTCACTGTTCTGTTCTCCTCTGATGTGGTTTGTGTCATTTTTAATGTTGTGGCGCCCTCTAGTGTCCAAACAGTTCCTCCACATTCTGTCAGTTTCTGTAAAACCTTCAGTGAAACCCACAAATTATCCATCCATCCATTATCTATACACCGCTTAATCCTCACTAGGGTCGTGGGGGGGCTGGAGTCTATCCCAGCTGACTCAGGTGAAGGCAGGGGACACCCTAGACAGGTCGCCAGTCTAGCACAGGGCTACATACAGAGACAAACAATCACTCTCACATTCACACCTACGGGCAATTTAGAATGATCAATTAACCTCAGCATATTTTTGGACTGTGGGAGGAAGCCGGAGTACCCGGAGAAAACCCACGCATGCACAGGGAGAACATGCAAACTCCATGCAGAAAGATCCCGGGAAAGCCGGGAGGCGAACCAGGGATCTTCTAGCTGCAAGGCGAAAGTGCTAACCACTACGCCACTGTACAGCCCACAAATTATCCACAAGTCTGTCAAATTTAGATTTACAGCATGTTTTAATTTGACCAACAGGTTTTTGAACTCTGGTCTCTGAATAAACTTGAGAAAGGAAATCTGTATAAAGTCCAAAAGACACGTTAACCAACGTAACTTTATTAGTCTTTGGGGACGTATTTTAATAATATTAAGAAATTTAAAAAATAATTTTAGAAGGTGTGAATAAGCTACATATTAATGCACCAAAGCATCAACAACCCAGATATTATTGTTCAAAATTATCAACGGCATGAAATACAACATTGTAAAGTATCGAAACCTGAATAATAATAATGTATAAAAGGATCAAAAAGCTTCCATTAATGATCTAAAGTATTGATTACTTGGAATCGAAAAATAAAGTAACTGAAAAATAATGTTTAAAAGTATCTTCAACTTGCTATTAATGTTCTAATATATCAATAACATTGATGTTAACAAAGTATCAATAACCTGAATGTTAATGTTCAAAAGTATCTAGTAACCTGGATAATAACATCCAAGTATCCAATAACTCGGATATAAAAGTTCAAAGCCCTGGATATTAATGTTCCAAGATATCAATAACACACCAACAACTTCGATATTAACATTCCAAAGCATCAATAACCCAGATATTATTGTTTAAAATGTTCAATGATATGAAATATAACATTCTAAAGTATCAATTACCTAGATAACAATATTCTGAAGTATGAAAAACCCGGATGTCATTGTTTAAAATTATCTATAACTTGAAATGAACATTTTAAACTATCAACAACTTGGGTATTAATGCAGAAAAATATCAATAACTTGGATACATTTTTAAAAAATAGAACAATAACCTGAATATTAACATTCTAAGGTAGTAATAATCTGAATATTAACTTTCTAAAGTAACAATAACCTGAATAGTAACATTTTAAAGTAATAATAACCAGAATATTAGTATTTTAAAGTTATAATATTCTGAATATTATCACACTAGAATATCAATAACTTGGATTTGAACACAAAACGATCAAAATCCTGGATATTATTGTTGTTAAATATCTATAAATGGTTATTAACATACTACAAGTATCAATAACTGGGATATTAATAGTCACAATTATCATGCATCATTTCTTAAAAATGAATTTATTTAGGATATTTAGGATCTGATGGGTCATAAATAAACAGTAACTCTAATATTGTTTAATAATTGTTGAATGCAGCAGAGTTCTCCTAAAAGTTTTTTTTTTGGTGTGTGTGTGTGTGTGTGTGTGTGTGTGTGTGTGTGTGTGTGTGTGTGTGTGTGTGTGTGTGTGTGTGTGTGTGTGTGTGTGTGTATGGGTGTGTGTGTGTGTGTGTGTGTGTGTGTGTGTGTGTGTGTGTGTGTGTGTGTGTGTGTGTGTGTGTGTGTGTGTTATTTGATGAACTCTGGCAGAAAATGAGCTGGTGGCGCCCTCAAGTGGAGCAGCTGCGCGTCTATTTCTTAAAATTGTTATATTTCCGAGGGTCCATGAAGGCAGCACGGCCGTTGCTCCCCTTTAAGCGCAGATCAAAGTCTGTTGTGTAATGCGGCAGCAGCGGACGTGATGGAGGACAGCCGGCGGTGACAGAGCGGCAGGAGGCGGACAGGTGAGGAGCTGCGGCCGGACAGGTGAGCTTCTGACGGGTTCTGGTTCTGGTTCTGGTCCTGGTTCTGGTCCTGGTTCTGGTCCTGGATGTTTTTCTACCTGGTGCTCCGTTCAGGTTCAGGCTGAAACTCTGCTTCCTGTTTGGCTTCACTTCGGCCTGAAACTAAAGCGACCAGAGGAGAATGTACAGGTTCCTACAGCTGGAGGGAAACTAAACTGGACTTCTGGTTCTTGTTTCTGTAAAAGTATTTAGATCAAAGGGGACTGAAGGAACCAGTAGTTTGGTTCTAATCTGGTGGTTTGGGTCACTGATCAGCTGACTGTGATGTCGGTTACTGGATAGATCTCACTTTAAAACAGTCCAGGAGCATTTAAAGGGGAAAACAATCACATTTTATTCATTATTTTACTAAACAGGGAAAATTTTACTACATATTTGAGGATTATTTATTAAACTACAACAACTTGGGTTTAATAAGATGCTTTTTAAATTTATTGTTACTAGTATGTTTGACTAAATAAATACATAAACATTTTTTTTTTAAATTCAGGAACTCTGTCATGCTATTGAAGCATAGAGGATAAGCTCTTATAAACTGATTTTGTAAAAAAATAAATAAAATAAATAGATGAAAACTTTTAGCAGCAAGGGAATGAATGAAAACAAAAGAAAGAAAATTTTAAAAATAAAAAATAGAAGGAAAAAATATGGTAAAAAATGATGGAATGCTGTTTGGTGAAAAAGTTTTTAAAATGGTGAAATAACAATAGTTTTCTGTAAATAGTAATATTTTTAATGGATTTAAATACCGTAAATACAGTCATACATTGTAAAAGAACAAGTTGCTATTTTTTTTTTTTTTTTAAATATAATTTTTTAGTCCTAATTATACACAATTTTTCTTTTAGGTATAGCAATAATATTTTTGCTGATTTAAATACAATCAAAAATAGTGTAATTTTACAGTCACACACTGTAGAAGAAAAATACAGATTTTTGATGAGAACATTATTTATGCTTTTGGCTTGTTTTTTACATTTTTTTATAGTTAACGTATAAATTAATACTTTTTTCTGGGATTTTACATTTTATTTGATGTTATCTGTCATTTTAAAAAGTTAAAATCTGTAAAATGACATTAAAAATTATTTACTAATTTTCCAGTCCTAATTACACACATTTTTTCTTTCAAATATAGCAAATAATATTTTTGCTGAATTTAAATACAGTCAAAAAAAGTGTATAATAGTCACACACTGTAAAAGAAAAAATTACGATTTGTAAAAAAAATACTGATTTTTGATGTGGATGTTTTTTGTGTTTTGACCAGTTTTTTATGATTTATTTTATTTTTTAATTACATTTTTTTTCACAATCAACATGTAAATTAATATTTTTTTCTGTGATTTTACATTTTACTAAATATTATCTGTAATTTATAAAATATTTTACTGAACAGATCAGACTTTTGCATTAAAATGAAATCCAGCTGTGATCAATGATTAACTGCAGCTGATAAACTCTGAGTGACTTCCACCTGTCTGAGCTGAATAAAGTCCACAGCTGCTGTTTATTATCAAGTCCTGCCTCAGTGTCAACGTTAACATCTAATTAAAGCTAATTAATGAAATCAGAGCTCATCGTATTCGTCCTGAAGCTGCAGATGTTCAATAAACTCAGAGGAAACGATTCTAAACATCTGGAAGCAACAAACTAAAGTTCATCTCCTGTTAACGTTTTTAATGTGTCGCCTCTAAAGTCATGAAAACTGAGTTTTTATCCTCTCTGGGATGTTTATGGACAGTTTATGCTGCTACATGTAGCTACAGTCATCTAATGCTGCTTTCAATTACACTTGGAACTTCTAGTTACATTCACAAAGTTTTAGATCCTGAATTTGACCAGTCAGATCAGCGGCATCCAAAAAGCTTTCCTTCACACATTCTTCATCAGCGTAGCAAAAATGACCTTTTGTCAGTCCTCATCAAACATAATTTTTTTTAGTTAAGAAATAAAAATTAAAAAAATTAAAAAAATATAAATATTTTCAAAAAAATAATGTTTCTGTACTGAAGGCACAAATAAGACTTAGTTGACATCCATATTTCCCTAAATAAAAACTCCCTAACAATGACTTCATGGACGTGGCTGTTGTTGCTTGTTGAGTTTAACTTCAGATGTTTATCTTTGTGTTTTGTTTCTTCAGATTCGAGCAGCGATGGAGTCGACTGTGGTGAAGACGATGATGATGGCAGGAAGCGTTCTGGTCGTACCTGTTGTTGCCTTCATCACCTCCTTCCTGCTGTGGCCAGGAGCTCTGCTGAAGGCCTACAACTGGTAAATACACAACTCATTCATGGAAAACTAACTAGACTGGTAGATAAATAATACATGAAAATAGTCTTTATTTAGAGAGAACACAAAATACAAGTTTCAGTTAAAGGGCTTCCAAGGCAGCAAAACAAAACAGACAAGAGACTAATAAAAACATACAAAACTAAGAGTTTAGCAGTAAATTTATTGTTGTGATCATTGTGGAAACTGTTTGATTGGATCAAAACTGGTTCTTCTGCTTTGTTAAAGTTAAAATGTAAGAACATTTATATTCATAGGAGCCGATGAAGAGTTTTACCTTCAAGAATCTCTTCAGTAAGTTTAGGAATTTAATAATTATAACAGGTAACAGTTCACTTGGTTTCTCAAGGCTATAAAGTCAAGTCAGAAAATCAAAAATATGCCCTTATTGACAAAAAAGTTCTCATTTATGGGTAAAGAACCATTTTAAAACTCCAGAACTCAAGCGATCTACCAATAGTTTAGTTTCTGTTGTACAATTTGGCAAATCTGCTCAGTCTGTTACAAAAGTTCAATCAAAATGATGTTTTTTTCCTTTTTGTCACCAAGTATTTCATATTAAAAAGCATTTTATGTGTTTGGTTTTCTAGTATTGTGACCTGCAGCTACGTGTGATTCAGAAAATATTACTAGTTGATTAATTTTCTTAGTATGAGCTCAAAGATGGAACTTTTCATGACAGCTTTATTTATTTATTCATTTTTAATTTTAGCTCATCATTAATCAGAGATTAGTTGATCTACTTGTGCAATAATGCAGATTCTGAATCAATGTCATGATGAGAAATAACGCTGAAAATTTCAGGTTTGTATCTTTAATAGTTCCTGAGACTATTAGCAACTTTATAGAGAAAGGTCCCCATGATGCTGCCACCACCATGCTTCAGACTATTATGTAAATTGAAACAGTGAGAAAAATCTGCTGAAAGTTGGTTGACGGGTGATAATGTAAAATACAATCACATCTCGGAAAATACTTGATATATACATATATATATATGAACAAAAAAACCTGCTGAAACTGGGTCGACTGGCAATTTTTAACACACATTTGTCTCAAAATTATTTGATATATGAAGCTAAAATTTCACAAATACTATTTTAAATGTCCAAAATTTAGGATAAAAATGTTTCAAGCAGATCAGAGATGGAATATTTATGTTGGAAGAACCCAGAAATATCACTAAAACCACCTGTTTTCACCTCTGAAGAGACTAAACTCAGCAGTTACTAATGCAAACATGCAGTAACAGAGTTCAGCAGAGAAACTCTCCTTCCTGGACTTTGTCTGAGCTGTAAAACCACAAATCTACATGCAGATTACAGCTGAGTGCTGAGTCACTGTCATGTAATCCTGTTTTTTCTGCTGCTTTGTGACTTGAATAGACTAATAAGGCAGAAACCAAAGAAAGTAGCGCTAGAAATGAATGATATCAGAATAACAGCGACTCTGTTGATGAAGAAACAAACATTATTGATCAAAATGAGTTGTTTTGTGTCACCTCTACACAATAAAAGTTAAAGTTTCTCAGATGTGACCTCTTCTGTTGATCACATGGACTCATATCTGCTCTCAGATAAACACTTTGATGGTGTTTTTCTCAGAAATATGGAGTAAAATGGTTGATAATGGTGATTTCAGGAAGGTTTCTTGATCACATTCCTGCTACCTTTAACATATATTTTTAACAACCCTTCTTCTTTACTGTAGCGCCACCCTCAGGCCAGTCCGGACAGTTCAAATGAGATAAATTTATTTGATTCGTAACCAGAGACAGTCATATTTTACAGCAGCCGGACACAAATGGAGCACAAAAGTACAGTAAAAAAAAATGAAGATATAATTAGGACTTTGTCCACCTTTAACATGTTCATAAATGACATGAAGAATAATTTAACTAGTCGTAGGACACACAGTGTGCAGAACTGTACTTAGATTTATGGAGGAAAACAGATTTAATTTCAGTTATTGTGCTCAAAAGGTTATAGAGAGAAAACCAGATGTTGTTGCAGTGGATAAATCCCATTTATTAGATCAGAAGTTCAGTCAACAAAGAGTAATCATGAAGCTTTCCTTTATTAATTTAAAGGCATTTTGACAAATGAAAATCTGTTCATCTGAACATCAGGATGAACGCTCTGCTCTGTTCTGCAGTTTTTAACAGATTTGATGTAATATTTTACCCTCTGAATGAATTAAAGCCGTGACAGGAAGCCTTCTGTTCCTCTGGTGATCCGTCAGTTCAGCTCTTTGGTTTCACTAATATTGAGTTTCTGTTAGTCCTTTATTAAATAAAAGCAAAAACAACTGCAAGATGATTTTCACTTCAAGTCACACAAGTCAATACGGTGAAGTTTTACCATAAAATGCACTGAATGCATCTTTATTCCCTCAGAATCTTTAACAATTTTAACAGGAGTTTGACTTGTCGCTGGAGGCTTAAAACTGATTTTTTTTTTCTCCTCATAAAGCTGCTTTTCATGTTTAGTTTCATAAGTAAAGTTCAGCTGCTGAATGAATTATTGATTTATAAAAGTAAATTTCATAAGAATGAGTCATAGGAAGTTTTATAGGTTACACAATCAGGATTATTTATTTCATAATGTCTTTTATTCTGTAGTATTTTTCAGTCTTCTTTTCATTATTCACTACTGTTTATTTTGTCAATAAATGTCAGTTTCCAGTGTTTCATTAATAACTGAGTGTTTAAATCAATAGAATTAAATAATTTTTAAATATCTCACACTTTAAAAAATAATTAAACATTGAACAGATCTTCAGGTCAAGTAGTTTTATAGAGTTTTATGTATATTTTTTAGTAAAGTTTTTCTTAATAGCATCTTAATTTGATTATATTAGTTTTATTTATGTATTTAGTTTAAATTTATACATATACTACTTTTGTATTCTTGTATTAATTTTTAGGAACTCCTTACCTTTGAGAATATTAATTTCATGTGCTTTGGTTTTTTTGTTTACACGTGTTTTTCTTATTTTTTCAATGTATTGTAATGTCTTTTTAAAATATTTTTAATGTTGAACATTTACACTTGATGCACAGATCATTTTTTTGTTTTTCTATTTATGCAGATACTTAGAAAATGACATTAAAGGAATCTTAAATCTTGAATAATGATATAAATAACACAAAAAATGTAAAAAAATCTTTATTTACTGAACATGAGTTGGAACCAACATGTACAACTTTTTTCAAACTCTGTTGGCTCTTAATTGGACTTAATTGGATCCATACGCTGCTGAAAAGTTGATGAATTTTTTTCATGAGACTGTTGGTCATGATATATGATACGTTTCCGTGTTTTTCTTCTTTTTCTCTCCAGGTATTTGCGTCGCAGGTTGGGTTTGGTGGTTCGTTATTCCTACAGTGGAAGTTATCGTTTCTGCTATTCCAGCCGTGGGACACCAGGTGGCGCTACGCCGTCGCTGCTGCTGCTTCACGGCTTCTCCGCCACCAAGGACATGTGGCTGCCCATCGTCAAGGTAACGGATACAAACACTTTATTAACAAAAACGAGATGGAGGGAATAAAGGGGAAAATAAAGACTTTAAATGTAGACTTTGCAAATGAAACTGTCTGAACTCCAAGTAGCAGTTTTTAGGCCTTTTTTTTCTTCACTGTGGGTTCATTTTT
This sequence comes from Amphiprion ocellaris, assembly GCF_022539595.1. Lineage (NCBI taxonomy): Eukaryota > Metazoa > Chordata > Actinopteri > Pomacentridae > Amphiprion > Amphiprion ocellaris. Next base: position 37,278,566 of record NC_072770.1, read on the forward strand.
CACTTTAATTTAAAGTCCTGCATCTTTATGGAAACAGAACAACCATGAAGAAGGAGACAGAACTCAGAAATGAAACAATTAGAGTGACAGAAATCAGAAAAATATAATTTATTAATTAAAATATATTTAATTAAAAAATTAAAAGCAATAGTTATTAATTCAAAATCATCAGAAAAGAAGTTAAAATGTCTAAATAACATTTTTTTAATGTTAATGACATAATTATGTTACATTTTGAGATTAAATTGAGATTAAAAATGATACTTGTTTGATTAAAAATGTAAAATTAACTGTTATGAATTAAAATAGACTGAAAAGAAGTGAAAATGTCTAAATAATACATTATTTAAAAGGTCAATAATGAGATAATTAAGTTATAATTTGACTAAGTAACTCAAAATTTAATCAAATTATGATTTAAAAAATTATATTTGTTTGATAAAAATATATATTATTAACTGTTACGAATTAAAATAGTGTGAAAAGAAGTGTAGATGTTCAATAGCAAATTTTTAAAAATGTTAATAATGAGATATCTTAGTTATATTTTGACTAAATAATTGAATACTGAATCAAATTATGATTTTAGAAAATGATGAACTGTTATGAATGTTGCTAATGAGATAATGAAGTTCGATTTTGACTGAACAATTCCAAATTTAATCAAACTATCATTTAAATAAGTGATATTTCTTTGATTAAAATTGTAAAATGGACTATTGTGGATTAAAAGAGTTCAAAAAGAAGTGAAAATGTTCAATGATACATTTTTTAAAATGTTAATAATGAGATAATTAAGTTATATTTTGACTGAAAAATTCCACATTTAAATAGACTATTATTTTAAAAAATGATATTTAATTGATTAAAAATAATAGTTGAATTTTTTTGATTTCTTTTTTTTTTTTTTTTTTTTTTTTTTTTTTACAAAATAGAAAACCCTACAATTAACATGCACAACATTTTTCCACACAGGAGTTACCAATATTTAAAAATTAAAACAACAAAAAATGTCTCCACATACCATAGATGTTTCACCATTTACATGTTTAATTAATTTTCAGACTTGTTTCCTCTTTGTTCTGTGTAAACACTGCCTAACAGTCATCAAATTGTTTTTATTTGAGTTTTGGTCACAGCTCAGCCACTAAAAACATCTTTGTTGCATTGAAGAGCTCAGAATTTTTTTTTTTTTTTTTTTTTTACAGAATCTTGTTACAACAAACCATTTATTTTTGGTGAATTTTAAATGTAGATTTAAGTGATATTTTATTGAAATTTTAAGCTTAGATTTGGTTATTTTTCCAGATGGAACCAGAACTCACACATGATAAGTTTGAGGACTTTTAGAAAGCTGAATATCTGATAAATTCTTCAGTTTTTACTGTTTCTGGTTCTGATAGATGGTGTTATTTTCACAGTATTTATAAAGTCACATGTTGATTTTGGGTTTTGGAGGATGAAGCCTGCAATCTGTCAAACAGCCAGCAGGGGGCGACTCCTCTAGGTGCAAAAAGAATCTAGACGTTTATGAGAAAAATTATAGTGTCAATCTGTAGTTTTATGTCTGATTTATTACAAAATGATGTTTGTTTAGTAAATTCTGGCCAAATTTAGGGGAAAACAGACGATAAAACAAATTGTGTTCTAGCTGCTTGGATTCTCAATCTTCCTCTGAAGTTCGACACTTTTGTCAGAAAACGTCTTTCACTTCCTTTATTTGGCATTTTACAGCTTTACTGAACCTCTGTCTTCTTTCTACATTGCATTAATGGGAAAAAAAATATCAGTTAGCAGTAAGTGATCCACCATTTTTACCACATTGTGCTGACAGGTTTGAACATTTTCTCACTCTTCTGTCTATAATCTGCTCAAAGTTAAGTCGTACTAAGTCTCGGGTGTGTTTGTTTTCTCCTCCAGTACCTCCCCAGAGACCAACATGTGATTTGCGTTGACATGCCGGGACACGAGGGGACGAGTCGGACCGGCGCTGAGGACTACAGCATCCAGGGTCAGGTCGGCCGAATCCACCAGGTATGGAGGAGTCCAGCGTCGGACAGATAATCAAGATTCAGAACAAACAATATCAGTCAGGAACGTGTCAGGCAGGACTTGTTGTGTTTTTAAAGCTGGAGGTTCCTGAACGCCTCACGAGTCCCTGACCTAAACATGACCTCTGTTGTGTTTTTTACATCTTAAATCTCCCTAAACTCTCTGAACATTCATGTTTACGAGTAAAAAACAACCCGGTTCTGCCTTAAATGTGTCACATTACAGAATAAGCATAAATTATCTCATTGACATTAAATAATATATATTTTATTTAGACAGTTTGACTTCTTTTCTCACAATTTTAAATTCATAACAGTTCATTTTACATTTTTAATCAAATAAAGATCACGTTTAAGATGATAATTAAATTCAATATTGAATTATTCAGTCAAAATATAACTTTATCTCATTATTGACATTTTTAAAAATTTGTTATTGCACAGTTTGACTTCTTTTCTTACAATTTTTCATTTATAACAGTTCATTTTCATTTTTTAATCAAACAAATATCACTTTCAAAATCAAACTCTTATATTTTTTATCTCATGGTTCAGGTTTTAGTATTTAATAGTATTAATGGAGAGAAGGATTAAAACCTTTCAGGTGATTCTTACAATAAACAATCTGGACCTACATTTGTCGGTTTGTGATTTATGTAAGTTAAATTTTGACTGAATAATTCAACACTTCATCAAATTATGATTTAAAACACTGATATTTGTTTGATTAAAAATTTAAATTAATTGTTAGGAATTAAAACAGTGCAAAAAGAAGTGAAAATGTCCATTAATAAATGTTACAAAATATGAATAATAAGATAATTAAGTTATATTTTGACTGAATAATTCAATATTGAATCAAATTATAATTTTAAAAAGTAATATTTATTTTATTAAAAATATAAAATTAACTGTTATGAACTTAAAATTATGAGAGAAGAAGTGAAAATATCTAAATAATAATTATTTAAAATATCAATAATGAGATAATTAAGTCAGATTTTGACTGAATAATTCAACACGATGGAATTCTGATTTAAAAAATGATATTTAGTTGATTAACAATTAAAAACTGTTATGAATTAAAATTTTGCGCAAAAAGTAGTGGAAATGTGTAAATATCTTTTTAAAAAGTTCATAATGAGATAATTCCGTTCTATTTTGACTTCCTGGTCTGTCCGTCTGCAGTTTGTTCGGAGCGTCGGTTTGGATAAAACTCCGTTCCACCTGGTCGGGACCTCCATGGGCGGGAACGTCGCTGGAGTCTACGCCGCCCGGCACTCGGATCAGCTGAGCAGCGTCACCCTGATGTGTCCGGCTGGTCTGGTTTATCCCACAGACTCCAAGTTTGTCACCCGCCTGAGGGAGCTGGAGAAGAACCCAGACGAGAACGAGTCGATCCCTCTGATCCCCAGAACCCCAGAAGAGCTGAACGACATGCTGAGACTCTGCTGCCACACCAAGCTGAACCTCCCCAGACAGGTACAGGATGTAGTCTGAAAATATCACCAAAATCACACCTTTTATCAGAGCCACAAACTGGAAAAACAAGAAAAAGATCAGATATTCAACTTTCCGACAGTCCTTGAACTACTCATCCATAGCATGCAGCTCTGTTGATATTTAATCAAAATCGTTTTATTCTGCTTCTCAATTCAAAAATTCACCAAAAATAAACCATTTGCTCTAAACAGATTCTGTAAAAAAAATTAAATTCTTCACTCTTCTGGCCAACTGATAAACTGTTAGTATCTCAGCTGTGACCAACAGTTAAATGAGGAAAATTCAGCTAATTCCATCTAACATTAACTATTTTTCCAGTTTTTCCATTGACTGTTTTACAGTTTTGTCTCCGATAAATGGTGTAATTTAGTTTATTTGGTAATATGTTGACAAGTTTTGGGGATTAATGGACAAAACAAAAGACCCATGATGATTTATGTGTTTATCTCTGATGCATTTATTTTACTAGTCGAGTTTAACACTAAAGGATCAGAGCATCATTCGGCTCTGGTCTGTAGGTTTTAACTGATTTGATTTAATATTTCACCCTCTTTGTGACATTTCATCAGAATCAATTTATTCTGCTTGTCTCAATTAAAAATATCACCAAAAACAGAATATTTGATTCAAAGAGATTCTGTAAAAAACTAAAAATTCTTCACTCTTCTGGGCAACTGAAAAACTATTAGTGTCAATGGCTACGATCAACAGTCAGGTGAGAAAAATTCAGATAAATTCAGATAACATTACCATTTACTGTAAACACTGCCTGCAGTTCAGCTGAAAACTCACAGAATTTCTCTCACATGACTGTTGGTTGCAGCTGAGTCACTAAAGGCTTCAGAGTTGCTCAATGGAGCGCAGAATTTTTTGGTTTTTACAGAATCCTGTTAAAGAAAATGGTTCATTTTTGGTGAATCTTTGAATATAGACAAGTAGAATAAAGCGATTTTAGTAAAAAAAAAAAGCCATCAGAAAGTTGAAAATCCAGTGATTCTTTCAGTTTTTTACAGTTTCATCTCTGATAAATGGTGAAAATTGTTTTATTAGATAATATGTCTTTCAAATCTGCTGGTGGGTTTTGAGGATTAATGGAAAAATTGTGTTTTTTCTTATCTATTTATTTCGTTGGTTGAATATAACACTAAAGAATCAGAGGATCAGTCGACTGTTCTGTAGGTTTTAATTGATTTGATTTAATATTTCACACTCTTTGTGACATTTCATCTAAATCAATTTATTCTATGTGTCTCATTTAAAATTCTGCCAAAAATAAACCATTTGTTTTACACCAATTCTGTAAAAAACTAAATATTTTTCACTTCTCTCTGCAACTAAGCAACTATTATTTACTGCTCTGTGACCAACGGTCATGCAACTAAAATTCACGAAGTTTTTGGTTTAACTGCAGGTTGTGTTTCCACAGAGCAGAGAGGAGACGAGTTTAGAAACTAATTAAAAATGCAAATAGTTAAATATCTATAATATGTAGAGCTTCTATTATTTTCCAGTTTTGTTAACACTTCTTTGAAAAATGTTGGACATGTTGGTTCTTTTTGTTTGTAAAAGAGGTAATCAAAGAAATTCAGCTTTTGTCCTTTTATATTTATTGTAATTCTGCAGAAAACATTTTTCCTTCATAAAGAAAAATCTGTGAAACATCAAAGTTTTTCTACATATAGAATCAATCTGTGGATATTATTATTATTAGAGCAATTCAAAGGAATCTCTGTTGTATTTTAAATTTCTACACATGGAAGAATCTGCACAGTATCGACAGGACTTCTGTATATTTCTTGTTTATTTGTATTTTTCTACTGATTTTTTTACATTTCTACCCATTAGTTTTGATTTTTCTGAGTTTTCTCTCCTTATTCTTGGTTTTTCTGTTTCCTTAGAGGTTCAGGATTTTATATTGAACTTAAAAATGAGCCACAGTGAAGAAAAATGTGACAAAAATCACCCAGAAACTACCAGAACTTCAAATATTAAGGAAACTAAAGGCGTCTCACAGCTGCCTTTATATAAATACTGTGGAGTTCTTGTTGTTGCTGCTGCTTTTGCTGCTTCTCTGAGGAATATTTACTGGATTTGTGTGTTTTTGTTGTCAGATGCTGCGAGGTCTCCTTGACAACAGGATCCCTAACAACGGTTTCTATAAAGAGGGTGAGTCTGAGCCTCATTATTCAGCATCATCTTCTCCTCAGAGCAGCTCTCTCTTTATCTTCTGTGATAATCTCTCAGTTATTTCTAAATTCATGCATTTTTCAGCACCAGGAAGTAGACGAGGATTTTATTTGGATTTATCTGTTGTTTCAGTGGAATCAGTTTAAAATGTTCAATTAAAATAAACTTTAATGCTATTTTTGCAGCAAAATGATGCTGCTACATGTTTAAATTTACCTTTTTTTCATAGAAAGCCCTAAAATATAGCATCTGCCAGATAATGTATGTTTACAATAACATTAAAAAACGTATTAAAAAGAGAGAATAAAGCTTGATGATGTTAAAACATGCTGGAAAAATAAAATAATTTCTCTTTATATGGAAAAAATACAAGTGTTTGTTTAAAAAAAATAGAGCTGTTTCAAATGTAAGAAATGTGAATTTAGATTTATATGGAAACTAAATTCAAATAGGAAGTAATAAAATGTTGAGCTGCACTAGAAGCATCTGAACAACATTTTTAATCTAGAAATAGAACTTCAAGCAGCTTCTGTGTGTTTTCTTCGCAGGAAATGTTTCTTTCAAGCAGACAGAGAAAGAGAAAAAACATTTTTTCTTTTTCATACGTGCCTGAAGAAGAGTTTTATATTAAAACGTGGCTCGTCTCTTACTCCATTTTTCACAAATATTCAATTAAATCGGCTGGAAATCTCTCTAAAACCTGGTGATTTAAAAAGATATTGGACAGCAATGTGGGTTTGAATCCTCCAGTGGGTCAAAATATGAATCTGGAACATCAGTAACCCTGTTTTTGAGCGTTTTATTCTCATTTTTCTTCACTGTGATTCATTTTTTACTGCAATCTAAAGTCCTGAACCTCTATGGAAACAGAAAAACCAAGAAGAAGGCGAGCGAATGAAGAAATGTCTTCTGTGTTGAATGACAGAAATTAGAAAAACTTACATTTCTCTGATTATTTGCTTTACAAAAACGTGGAATCAACATTTCCACGGATGTTACCAACACTGGACAAAAACTGGAGGCTCCACATGTTACAGATATTTAGATATTTAAACTTTTACAGCTTTAACAAACTTAGATTTTCAGACAATTTCAGACATTTTTGTCCCAATTCTGTTGTTTCTTTTCTCTTTGGGACAGTTTAGTTTCTTTGTGGTCGTTTTTTTAGTTTGTTTTTCTTGTTCTGTCTCATTTTTATGTCTTCATGTCTCATTTTCTTTCTTTTTAAATCTATAGAAATTAGTAGAAACTTCACAACCATGTCTAGAAGTGGAAAGAACTCAATAATGTGTTTTGTTTCCTATCAGCTCTGTGGAAACACTGCCTGCAATTCAGCACAAAGGTTTCCTGAATTTTTGTCACCAGACTGTTGGTCTCAGATGAGTCACTGAAGGCTTCATGTTTGCATCGAGGATCTCAGAATCTTTTGTTTTTTATAGATTTTTTTAAAAAATAGATTTATAGATAGATTTTTTTTATAGATTTCTGCTAAAAAAAAAAGTAGCAGGGTCAGCCACATGGGGGATTATTTTCCTGTTTACATCCTTTCTTCCTTTCATCTGATGTCCCAAAATAGCTTTAGTACATCCAACCTGCACTGGCATTGATCTCCTCCATATGCCGTCCTGCTCCCTCTCACCCATCTCACCTCCAGCCCATGCATCCCATAGTCCTCACCATAGTGCTGCTGGCAGTGTTCAGGCCAGACTGCCACCTCTCCACAATGTCTCTGTGCCAAACTGACCACACATGTGGTGTTAGCTCTGTCACACACCATAGTCCAGGCTGACGTAGGGGTCTGGTCTGCTCCACATGCCAGGCCAGATGTCTCGGTCCTTGGAGTAAACTGTAGCCAAATATTGATCCTTCACCCAATAATCGCTAGTTTCCCCCAGGCACGGGATGACCCAGTCCATAATTTCTTGTTTCTGCAGCCCCCACCCAGTGGAGCTCTCGCTCCATGTATGTTCCTCTCCAGGCTTGTAAAATCCCTTTCACTGTCATGTTGGCCTTCAGCTCGTCGTAATTATATGTCCACACGCCATAATAACCAGTCCAGCTTTGATGCAGGGGGCATCTAGGTGATGCTCCATTACTCACATAATCAGATCCATTCAGGGTCTCAAATACTTTGCCCACCGCACAGCTGTCGATTTTTTTGGAAATCACTTTTAGGGACCCTCAGCAGCTCATCTGGAATTTAGGGTTCTGGACTGTAACAGATGCTGACGTAGCCACCAATAATCCATCAGCATTTATTCCCCAGGGCTCTCCCATCACATGGAACAGTCCTGCACAGACTTCATTCTTTAACTTTTTCCCCCCTTGGGGAAGAGGGTTCAGTAATGGCCTATCAGGCCTAAGTCTCCTGACCCCATCTTTCTGTTCCGCTTTTTTCCCACGTGCCTGCTCCTCTTCTGTGGTCACATTCCCACAGGAACGGGTGAACTCTTTCAGTGCTTCAATCACAGACTTATTAGCAGCCACCATCCTCTCCAGCCACACGCCCGCGGCAGGACTGTGTCGGTCTATGTTTGGCTCTACTTCCCCATCTGCATCCGAGATCTCCTCCTGCGATGCAGCCTGGTCATTACTGTCATTTCCTTCATCTGATATCACCTCAGGGTCAGTGCGTACACTCGCGGTTTCTTCACGCTCCTCAATAATCCTGTCGCGGTACACATTTAATGGGGCCAGGAACTGTCCATGGTCCTTATACAGCGACATGGCTTTTGCCTTTGAGGCAGCCACTAAAACCTGTTGAACCCCGGTTTCTCTTGCCAATGTCTTCACCACAGGATCATATTTCACAGAGGGGCTAATTATTGACACTATCCGCCCCTTTAAGGTGCCCTCTTTGGTCTTCTCTAAGAAGTCACCCCACCACATCAGCCATACTCTGGCATCTTGCTCTGTTTTTACTTCAGTAGGACTGTCTAATATTATAATCCAAACTTTGTTCAGGTGGTCATACACAGCATACCGTCCGTCCTGCTTCACTCCACCTCTCTCCTCTTTGGAGAATGCTGCCTCCACTAACTTCCGCACAACCGGGTCCCAAGAATTCCACCCATCCCCACGGATAATCACCTGAAATTTCTGCTCAGGTAATACCCCGGGCGGAATCCTCAGTGACTGGGATGCAGCTGCGCTTTCACTTCCTCCCCCATCCTCCACCGCTGTCTCCACGTCAGCCGGCGGAGGGGAGACTTCTTTCTCCAACTGTAGGGAATCCGACTCCTGATCCTTGTTCATTTTATCCACTTTGTCCGTCTTTGTCGTCTCGAGTCGTCTGCTTCCTCAAAGCCGCTCGTAGCGCATAGAGTCAGGATGAGGGCAGACTAGTATCCACTACTCACCACTAGTAACCACTAGTCGTCCTGGGCTACATGATTGCCCTCACGACTTTCACGTATCTCCCCTGCGGTGCTTCCTACATCCTTCTGCAGGTCTAGTGACCCGGAGTTCCTTCTTTTCAGCCAGTCACCAAAAAAAAAACCTTAAAAGCATTTCCATTTTCATAGTAATAAAAACCTTAACACATCAATTCTCCTGGTAACACTAGACCTCTGTCCCTACAGTGAGTTACTGCCCCCATGTGGTTACTTCTTATACCAACATTATAAGGATATGTATTCAATCACCTTTATTGAAATAAGACACTCCTGTACTCAGTTACCCCTAAACCAATATTATAAAAGACAAGTATTAAAAATAATCAACTCACCATCTTTCACAGTGAGGGACTCTTCTGATTTCTATGCTATTTCAAATAAAGATTGTATATATAAAAAATAGGCATTTGGTTAGTTTAAACACATTTATTATGTTCTAGCATGAATCAATCATAAATCACATGTTATAATATCATACTGTGTTCCCTCATTTATCTGTTATTCTGCCAGAACCCCACACCTATGACTGACTCGGGGATCTCATACCTCTATGATCTTTGACAGGTTAAAGTGAAAGGTTTATTTTTGGTGGATTTTTAAACTAGATATGTAGAATAAAGTAACTTTGGCTCATTTTTCAGCAGGTTACAGATGAATAGATCAAGGACTGTTGGAAATCTGAGGATAGTTTTTGTTTTTCCAATTTCTGGCTGATAAATGCTGTAATTCTGGCTTTTTTTTAAGTAACTTGCTTTCTAACCAGTCTGTGGGTTTTCCAGCTGATCCTCGACTATTCTCTTATTTAAATCTACAGTATCTTTTAATACATCAAATATATAAATATGTTCTGTGGTAATTTTTGCTCCTCAGTTGTTTTATTGTGTATGTTTCTGTGTTTTTGCAGTATTCATGGAGCTAGTCGGGGAGAAATCTCGTCACTCTCTGCAGGAACACATGCATCTGATCACAGCGCCCCTTCAGGTGATCTGGGGGAAACAAGATCAGGTAAATAAAACTCCAACATGAAGCCGTTTTCATTAAAAACTGGATTATATTGAAGGAGGAAGGAGATCTTCATCCTCTAACGTGTTCCATCCAGTCCTCAGGCTGCTTTCACTTCAGTCCTCCAAGATACCATTAATGATAATTAATAATAAATTAATAATATAGAGGTGTAACAGTTTATAATATGAATAAAACTAATGTACATGTTCACTCGAATGCAGCTCAGAATGTTTTAGAGAATAAAAATGTTCAGACAGTTTAACTCCCTGAACTCCAAAACCTGCCAGGAGGTTTGAAAAGTACAATATCTTTAAAAAAAATCACCAAAATTACTCAATTTAGAACCAGAAACAATCAAATGAGGAAGAATCACCTGATTTTCAACTTTCCAACTGTTCTTTAACTACTCATTTGTGAGTTCTATTGGAAAATTAACCAAACGTAAGCTTGAAATCGTTGTCTCATTAAATAATTCACTAAAAATGAACGATCTGTGTTAACCAGATTCTGTAAAAAACTGAAAACTCTGCACTCATTAATGCAGCCATGAAGCCATCAGTGATTAATCCGCAACCAACAGTCAGGTGACAAAAATTCAGGGAGTTTTCAGCTAAACTAGAACACAAAATGCATCTCATAAACCCAAAAACACAGAACTACAATGAGTTTACATGCATGTTTTCTACATAAATAGACTTCATTTGCATCAGGGAGCTCAGGGTTTTTATTCATGCAGTTTTTCTAATTGTTTCTACAAACTCTGGTTAAAATAAATGGTTTGTTTTGGAGGAATTTCATGATTTTAAGCTCAGATGTGGTTCATTTTCCAGCAGGTCTCAGATGAATAATTCAAGGACAAATTGGAAATCTGAGGATTTTTCTTCTGTTCTTCCTGTTTCTGGTTGATAAATTTTGTAATTTTGCCTTTTTAAAAACTTTTTGCACCACTGAGCGATATCACTGTTTTCATAGGTTGAACTTGTACTTACTCTTTATTAAACTGTATTTTTATTGTAGGTGTTGGACGTTTCTGGGGCCGCCGTGCTGCAGGCGGCGCTGCCTCGCTGCCGTCTCGACCTGCTGGACGACTGCGGACACTCGGTGGCGCTGGAGAGGCCGAGGAAAGCCGCCACGCTCATCATGGACTTCCTGTCTGCGCAGGAAGTGAGCGATAAGAAACTCTCCTGAGCTGAAGATGAAGGTTTTATTGATTCAAACGACTGAATTTAAACCTGAGAAGAATAAACCAGCGCACTAAACCACGTCGAGGACCTTCCTGAAGTTATTTATCTGTTTTATTCTCAGACGTCTGTTTTAAATGTTCACTGAATTCATTCCAAGTTGCACTGTTTCTGTTTCCTGTTGTGTTTGATCTGTTTTTAGTGGATCGACTCATTAAAACACATTCAGACTGAAATTTAGAACCAAACGCCGTCTATGTGCAGATGAGTCGCCGTCTGATGTTGAAGAGATTTTTATCCTGTGGGTTTAATAACTATGAAGTGGCTTATTAAGCGAGATGAGCTCTTGTATAAACGTCTTTATGAACCACAGAAATAAAACCTTTAAGTGAAAGTTGTTGGTTTGATTGAAACTTATTGAGTTCCTTCATGAAACATCAACTAGAGACACCTGATCTCCTCAGAATCAGATGATTTGTAACAGATTTGCAGCATTTCTGTAATTCTGAAAATATTCATAGCATGAAGATAAAACTTAACATGACTTCCTTAAATAAAGTAAAGTTACTGTAGATAAAGAATCATCTGATTCTGATGAGGTCAGGGTTGGTTCTATGCTTACTAATCTGGTTGTTTTTACATGTAGTAGCAGCATGTGACCACTGGGCGGAGACACCTCTTACAGCGTCATCATGAACATCAAAGATCACATAATTTAGTGAAGATGTTTCACTCCGTAGCAACAACTGATCCTCCATCATCTGCTGTGTAATTTTCACTATTCACTTCATTTTGTTGTATTATTATTTTACTGCTATACTTAAAATAGATAATTTATTGACGTGGTTCAACTTAAAGAATATCACAAAATGTTTTGGTGAATATCTCGGCAGCCAGACAGTAGAGAAGAAATCTTCAAGTGCAGAACAGAATCCCATTTAAATTATTTTTTTCCTGAACATACATTTGACTTAATATCCAACATATTTAATCCAGTCATCGCCATAACTTGTACAGAACTTATTTAGAGGCTCCTGAACATGTCTGAGTTGAAATAAAATGTATCTTTGTGCTGTAATTGGTTAAAACAAAAACCTGTAATGGGCATCACCAAATTAATTAAAACAGCTAGAACTATTTCATCCATTTAATGCCAAACTTGACTCAAGTGACTCCAGACTTTCCACTAATTCAGTTTTTTTGTTAAACACAACTAATTTTACCAAATTTTGATCAAACTTAGCACATCACATGTCTGCAGGACCCCAAATGTTGCACAGATATTTAATCTAAATATTCATGGTTAATAAATTCATTCATAAAAAATGTTAAAACTGCTATAACTCTTCATAGTGTGGTCTAATTAAAACCAAATTAAGCTTAAATTCACACTCAGTGACTAAAGCTGGTGAGACACATGAACTTCATGCAGTTAAAATGAAACTTTAGGAGCTTTGAAGAAGTAATATTTTATTGTTTTAAGATCCTCACAACACCTCTTCTTCTTTTTTATAGATTTTTTCCTGTTTAAACCGTGCTTCCAAAGTTGGACACTGTTTAGAAATCTTTCTTTAAAAGGGTGCTATAGTTCGGCTGTCTTTTCTCCGTAAAAGGCGACAGATTATTTACTGTCAATATTACAAGATATATGTTTTTATTTTCCATCAGTTTCTCTGATGAGGAATCAATAAAGTTAGTCTCATTTTAACTTATTTATTATTATTATTATTATTATTATTATTATTATTATTATTATTATTATTATTATTATTATTGTTATTGTTATTGTTATTGTTATTGTTATTATTATTATTATTATTATTATTATTATTATTATTATTATTATTATTATTATTATTATTATTATTATTATTATTATGTAAACTTTCCCAGGAAGGGATCAAATATTTTTTCCCTTATTTTGCTTATAAATACATTATTTGGGGAAATTTTCCCGATGAGTGATCAGTAAAGTTGATCTTATCTTATTAATGTATTATTATTATTTTGCAATTTCCCCCAATAAGGGAACACTAAAGTTTATCTTATTTCAATTTATCCCCACTTTTTAAAATTTAATTATATTTTAGTTTTTTGAAAATTTCCTTGGTAAGGGATCAATACAGTTGATTTTATTTCATTTTACTGACATTTATTTATTTTGCAAATTTCCTTGGGGGAGATATCAGTAAAGTTGATCTTATCTTATTCATATTTATTTTATTTTATTTTAGTTTCCCCAGGCAAGGGAGCAGTAATTTTTTTATTGAGATTTATCACCACTTTTTTCTTGTAAATTTGTAAATTCAATAAAGTTTTTCTTAGTTTATCTTATAATATGTTTTTGTAAACGTACCTCATGGAAGATCAGTAAGATTTATATCTTATTAATACATTATTTTTTTCCAAATTCAAACTTGAGTTTATTGTTTTTCTTGGGTGTTCGGTATTTATGACGGAGTGATCTCTCTTCATTTTGTACCTCTTTGGTACATCTAGCTGCGCATGCGCTGTTGTAACTGCCGGTTCACGGTGTTTATGTCCGGTTAACGGCACGTTGTCGGAGTCTCCCGGTGGGTCACAGGTGAGTCCAAGCGTTCTGCTGCTGCTGCTGTTGCAGGTAGCGACAACAAACAACAAGTAAACAACAGTTTACATTAGCCGGTTAGCTAGCAGTTAGCAGCTAACGGAGCTAAAGCAAAAGTCCGTCAGTTTCCGGTTTGACCGCTGAAGGTTGAAGCTGCTCAGTTTGTTTCTTTTAAGAGAGAAGTTTGTCTGTAAATGTCAGATTTATAAATAGTTTAAAAGTTTTCCCAGTTAGCTGCAGGTTTAGCTGCTAGCTAAGGTTGTTATTAGCTTCTGTATAGAAACAGTTTATTTATTTGTGAGTTTTCTTCCTTTATGTCTCATAAACAAACATTGAGGTGATTCAGTATCTAACAGTCAACATTAAACACTCACAGCAAGTTTCTTAATTAGTATGATTTGATCATTGCGCTTATATATTTAGTATTCAGTATATTCAGTATCTACAACTATATATTACTTATTGCTCTGGTCCAACACTATAAAACCACTGAACTTAGATTAGATCTATAGTGGACTAGATTATCTTAAACAGAATAAAGACTCTTCAAAACACATTTTGCTATTTGTGACAGTTCAAAAAAGACAGATTTCATTCGCACTTTGACCTAAAGTTTTTGTATTTTGACTGGTTAAACCTGGACCAGTCAGGCTAAAAACTCTTTAAAACACAGCGTCTGATTTGCGAAACATTTATTATTCTCGTAAAGACTCGAAAAAGCGAGATTTCATTACTTTTTTGCCTTTTACCCACATTAGACCAGGTCTAAGTTTAAACCCTCTGCATATGACTGGTTAGATCTGGACTAAACTGTCCTAGAAAGACTAAAGACTCTAGGAAATTTTCAAGTCATTTTCCAAGCAAACATACCAAAACATCTCTGGTTTTAGCTCCTTAAATGTTATTTATTGTTAAAATGAAAGTAAACTGAATATTTTAGAGTTTAGTTTTTCTGTTAGTACAAGAAAATACAAATTTGAAGTTAATTTTATGTTTTGTGGTTGTTTTCATCCTATTTTGGTCATTTTACATGTTTTTATGGTCGTTTTTGGTTCTACTTTGATCTGTTATATATTTTGTGGTTGTTTTTCCAATTGATTTTGGTCGTTTTCCATCTTGTTGTGGTCATTTTTGATCCAGTTTTGGTCTTTTTATTTCTTTTTCTGGTTGTTTTACATCTTGTTGTGATAGTTTTTGATCCAATATTGGTCTTATGTTTTTTTTGTGGTTGTTTTTCATCCTATTTTGGCCATTTTACATGTGTTTATGGTCGTTTTTGGTCCCTATTTTGGTCTCTTATCTGTTTTGTGGTTTGTTTTTGCACTAAGAGTTGGAGATGTAAGGAAAACTGAATTTATTTATTATTTAGAGGACATTTTTCAGTCATTTCCAAGCAAACATGCCAAAACGTCTCTAGTTTTAGCTCCTTAAATGTAAAGTAAACTGAACATTTTAGAGTTTAGTTTTTTTTATTAGTAAGTCTAACAGTTGGTTTTTGGCCTCTACTTTGTTGGTTTTTAATACTGACGTGGACTCATTTTCAGCACCGTCATCGTGGAGTTTGCCGATGAATTGACCGTCCTTCTGAGCTTCAGCGTTTTGTTTTTCAGTCTGCAGTCAGCTGGTCGACCTGCCGAGTCGCTTTAATAGAATGAAACCCGTCGATCAGAAGGAAGAGTCGGTTTACCAGCGAGTCGTGTTGAAGAACGCCTCGCCGTACCACTACTTGAAGGTCCACCTGTGAGTTTCTTCTTTTACCAGTTTCTAAATTTACCAAAAGAGAGGTTTGGTTCCTGATCAGCAGATGAATCAGTAATGAAATTATTCACTTGCATTTGCTAACAGGAGGTCTGAAACAGCTTCTTTTTGGTTGTTTTTCTTTTTATTTTGGTTGTTTTACATGTTTTATAGTCATTGTTCATCCTGTTTTGGTCTTTGTACATCATTTTGTGGTTGTCTTTCTTCTTTTATGGCCGTTTTTAATCCTATTTTGGTAATTTTTCATCTTGTTGTGGTAGTTTTTGATCCAGTATTGGTCTTTTTTACATAAATTTACATAAATTTGTGGTTGTTTTTCATCCTCCTCTGGTCATTTTACATGTTTTTATGGTTATTTTTGCTGTTTTGGTCTTTTTATGTCTTTTTGTGGTTGTTTTTCAACTTATTTTGGTCTTTTTACATCTCTATGTGCATGTTTTTCGTGCTGTTTGGGTCTTTTTGTGGTTGTTTTTCATCCATTTTTGGTTATTTAACATCTTCTTCATTTGCCTCTGTCTAAAATCTTCTCTTCTGTTAGTGTGCTGGAGAATGAGACAACCAGACTGACTGCAGTAGAACTGAAGCAGTTCATCATCACCGGCCTGAAGACTCTGCATGGTGAGGTGAGATCAACAACTTGATTCATCACCCATTTCGGTCATTTTACATCTTTTTGTGGTTGTTTTGCATTCATTTTTTCTCACTTTGCAACTTTTCGGAGTAATTTTTTGTCTTATTATGGTTGTTTTCCATTCTTTTCTGTTAGTTTGTGATCCTATTTTGGCTGTTTTGCATTTTATCTTGCTGTTTTTCATCCATTTTTGGTCATTTTACATCCTTTTGTGGTGATTTTTCCTTATTTTAGTTGTTTCAAATCTTTTTGTGGTGTTTTTTTTTTTATCCTAGCGTAGTCATTTTGCATTTTTTGACGTCTTTGTCATGCTGTTTTGATCATTTTATGTCTTTGCGTGGTCATTTTTCATCCTACTATGGTCATTTTGCGCATTTTTGTGGTCATTTTCCTCCCATTTTGGTCATTTTTACATCGTTTTGTCAGCCAGTTTAATTGTCTTATGTCTTTTGTGGTCATTCTTCATCCTATATTTTTCTTTGTACTTCTTTAGTGGTCATTTTTTGTCCAACTTTTACTTTTTTAAACCTTTCTGTGGTTGCTTTTCCTTTCATTTTGCTTATGTTACAGCTATATATGGTGATTTTTACTCCTATTTTGGTCATTTTACATCTTTTTCTGGTCTTTTTCTTCCTATTCTGGTTATTCTACATCTTTTTGTGGTAATTGTTCATCTAACTTTGGTTGTTTTACATCTTTTTGTGCTCCAGGTGGGAGCAGCGCTGAACGTTGACGTGTTGAAGTACGATGACGACAGCTTGACTGCTCTTCTTCGTGTTAGCAGCAGGTGAGCTTCAGTCCCAGCAGTAAGATGGGAGGAACATTTCACTCATTTAAACCACTTGTTCCAGGTGAGGCAGTGTACTTACTAACTTGATGTTGTAATTTGTGTGTTTTCAGGGGTTTGGTGAAGCTGTGGAGCTCCTTGACTCTGCTGGGATCCTACCAGAACCAGGCCTGTGCCTTCAGAGTGCTGCAGGTCAGCAGACCTACTTTATTTTTTAATGGTCCGGTTCAGTATAGTCAGAATTATCACTGGGGTGTAACTGAAGTTCATCCAGAACAAGAAACAAACACTTGTTTGCCTTAAAGAAATGTGGTTGAATGGATTAGCAAAAATGTCAGTAAAAGAAGCAAATATTCCACAAAATAAGCAAAAATTCCACATAAAGAAGCAAAAATGTCTCAAAAAGAAACAAAACTTGGCCAAAAAGTTGTAAAAATATCATACAAAGAAGCAAAAATCTCACACAAAGATGCAAAAATGTCACTAAAAGAGGCAAAAATGTCACCCAAAGATGCAAAAATGACCCAAATAGTGGCAAAAATATCACTAAAAGATGCAAAAATGTCACTAAAAGATGCAAAAATAACCCCAATGGTTGCAAAAATGCCACAATAACATCACTAAAAGAAGCAAAAATGTCACCAGAACCTGCAAAAATGGCTTAGATTTTGTTAATTTTCATGAGCAGAGGAGTAGTTCAAGGACCTTCAGAAAGTTGAAAGTCTGACACTTTTACTGTTTCTGTCTCTGATAAATTGTCATTCTGGAGTTTGTTTTTGGTTTTTTGAAGCTCAGGTGTGACTGTGTGTAGATAAATGTCCAGTTTGGCGTCTGTTTGTGTTTTTTCTGAACATTGAAGCTCAGCGTTGACCTCCAGCTATCAGCTGTAAAAACCTGACCACCCCTCCCAAAAACACACCTCCAAGAAGAATATCTCTGCTGCACACAAACAAAAACAGAGATTAGACTGAATGAAATGGAAAAAACACGTCTTTCATCCGGGATTCACTCAGCTTTCACTTTCACTCTCATTTTTTAAAGTTAAACACACATTTGATGGTTTATTACTGCTGCGTTTCATAGAGAGAAACTCAACATTTCATCTGGTTTAATTTTAAATGAACGTCTCTGCAGTAAATCAAATAATAATCGTCTTAATTCTGTCATTTGAGGAACTTAATCTCCAAAAACAGGTCTAAAGTCACAGTTAAATATCCTAAAACTCGTAATAAACGGGATTTTCTTCTACAAATCAACAAACTCAACACACCAGTTCAAGTGTGTTTGGGGTTTGTGCTCACAGTTCAAGTGGGATTATTTTTCTAGCTTTCTAAATTTTATTTTGGCACGTTGTCTTGACTAAATGCATCTATTAAAAAAAAAAAGAGTTCCTCCTATTTTGGAAGTTTGAGGAGCAGATTAGTGGTTGGTTTGTTTTCACGTTTATCTGCTGACGGTTTCTGTGCTCCTTAGGGCTGCATGATGTAGAACAAACTGAAAGTGTGTTTGTTTTTCTGCTAAATGTTTATTACAATATGAAGAATACAGGAATTATCATCAGATGACTGGAAGGTCTGATCTCTGGTTTGTTCATGTGGTTCTCATGTATAAATACCTGATGACTGCCTCACTTTCAGGCCACGTGGAGAATCTTCTGAAGAAGCTGAAGCTAGAACTGGGTTTTTATTTTCAAAACAAGTTGTGTTTTTCTTTTAGTGTAAAAAAGTGACTTTTTTGTCTGTGTTGGATTACGGAGATCTTTTGTACATGAATGTTTCTGTTCAATGTCTTTAAATGGTTGACACTGTTTACCACACTTCTCTGAGGTTTATGACTAACTATGAAGTGTCATCGCACCACTGTGAGTTCTAATCTCAGGTTGGATGGCAGCTTTAACAACCAGAAGGATCCATCATTGGTTTACTTTCATATATAAGGCAATACTTGGACTGCTGCCCTCCTACATTTGCTTCTTAACTGCACAGAAAAGTTCTGATCTTTACTCGCTCCATTCACAACATTATCTGCTGCTTTCTGCTCCATGAGTTCGTATTAAACTGGGTAAAAAGGCTTTTGTTTTTTCTGCACTTTCTGCCAGAAATATGTTGCAGAAAGACTGGAGACTAACCGAGTTCATCTCATTGAGCGCTTTTAAATAAAAAATGCGAGTTCTTGAGGCCATTTCCACAACATGCACTTGTTTGTCCCAACTTGCTTGTAAATTTAATCTTTTATTTGTTTTTTGTTTGTGTTTTAACTGTGTTTTTTTATTTGCTGCTGTCTATGTTGGCCAGGAATCCTTGAAAAAGAGGTTGTTAATCTCAACAGGATCTCTCCTGGTTAAATAAAGGTTAAATAATAATGAAATATTATTCTTCTTCCCTGCTGTTCGACGTCCAAATTCAGACTTTGTGGTTTTCTGTCGGTATCACTGGTCACAAAGTTTGTTTTAAAAAAAAAAAAAAAAAAAAGGTTTAATAATCAGTTTTGTTGTACAGGAATGTCATTTTGTGAGACTGAGTTTGTGTTTAGATTCAAACAGAATCACGAATGATTTAACCCTCGTGTCGTCCTGCAGGTCAAATTGACCCGTTTTAAAGTTTGAAAATGTGGGGGAAAAAAAATAAAAAATTCACAGTGAAAGCTTCCACATTTTAAACATTTTTGGGAAGGTTTTGAAACATTTTTGGTGGAAAAAAAGAAATGTTAAAAAAAAAATATTTCTTTAGAACATTCACAAAAAAATAATTTTTTTTCTGAATGTTCTTAAAGAAAATATTAGAAGTTTTACTGATGTACATGTAATCACTGTAGATATTTTTAGGATTTTTTTGGAAGATTTTTACTCATTTTTTGAAAATATTTACAAGGATCTTTTTCAAACCTTTTAAGGGAAACTTTTAAGGAATGATTGGAATTTTCTTCCTGAAAGTTTTGCAAATTTTTAGAAATTTGGGGGATTTTTTTTGCTGAATTTTCGGATTTTTTTCAGACAAGGAAACAATATTTTTTGGTGCCCGTAAATGAGGACAACAGGAGGGTTAATGTTTCTCAGAGGAAAATGTTTAAAATCTTAGAACTGATCTTCTGTTCCGCTAAAGTCCATCTGTCCTTCTCATGTTGCCTTCAGGTGTCTCCGTTCCTTCTGGCGCTGACTGGAAACAGTCGAGAGCTGCAGCTGGACTGAAGCCGGAGGAGCGTTTGTTTCCGTCACCATGACGACCGCGTGGAGCCGAGCATTCACCAGACCGTGGCTCCGCCTCTCCTCCGTCATGGTGGCTCCTCCCCCTGGCCGGCTGCTGCACATCGGACAGAAAGCGTCGCTCACCAAAGCCTTCTCCTCCCGCGACGTCCAGCTGTTCGCCGAGCTGACGGGCGACACCAACCCGCTGCACCTGGACCCGGCCTACGCCAGAACCACGTCCTTCGAGACGCCCATCGTCCACGGCGTCCTCATCAACGGCCTGATCTCGGCCGTCCTCGGCACCAGAATGCCCGGCCGGGGCTGCGTCTTCCTGTACCAGGAGATCCGCTTCCCGGCGCCACTCTACATCGGGGAGGAGGTTCTGGCCGAGGCCGAGGTCCGCAAGATCAAGATGTCGTTCGCCTTCATCGCCGTGACGTGTTCGGTCAAAGACAAGGTGGTGATGGAGGGGGAGGTGATGGTGATGATGCCGGAGGAGCAGCAGAGGAAGTGAAACAAACATCAGCTTTTAATTTGGCTTTTTGACCTGATGGAACTCGTTTATTGAAGAAATATTTACAGACAATCAGCTGATGTTTATCTGAGTTTATTTCTGAACTGGATTTAGTTTAATGTGTGGAATAAAGATGCAAAGTTTGATTTGAGTCGGTCAAATCATCCCTGTTTTGTTTATTTTCAACAAATCCTGGGGAATTTTTTTATGTGGCAAGTTCAACAAACCCAGACTTTCTTTGTGTTAGCCGACTCAACAAAACCTACAACCTCAGTCAGAGATCCAGCGGGTATCAACTATTTTCTTCTTCAGACTGTTTGCTTCCATAACAGATGATGTTTGACTTTTCTTTTGTCCAAACTGAATCGATGGTTTCAGGTTGTTTTAAAGAAGAGATGATAGGAATATAAACATTAACTACAGTAAAAATCAACACTGTTCCTGTAAATGAATCCAGAGATGAATGCTGATAGAAAACTGTGAACTCTGTAAGTTAATCTGTTTATTTTCTCTCTCAGCTGCACATTAGAGCTCTGAAACTTTAAACTTCATTCATGTAAACGTCAACATTTAGGTCTGATTCTGTACTATAAAGAAAGAGACGTGGAAATCTGTGGAGTATTTGGATAAATCACAGTTAAATTGCTGTTATTGATTGAATATTTTCTGTTATAAAAACCCACAGACAGATTAATTTTCAAGTCTTTGTTCTGTTTCCTGCAGTGAACTTGGCAGCAAATCAGGACCAAACGTAGAAACATATTCATATATTTTCTTCATCACTGGCTGAATGTATGTAGGTTACCACGGCAACATGTAGTGTCCTGCTGCAGCTGCACCGTTTGATTATTGACTTCCAGCTCAACAGGTTTGTAGATAAAACCTCAGCGGAGAATCTGAATCATCAGGAGAAGAATTAATGAAAAGGAGCTGATTTAAATCTGAAACTCTCAACAGAAACTCATCCAGAGCGGGTTAGTTGGGCGGCATCGGTTACCATGGAGACGTAGCTGTGCAACATCGGTTACCATGGAGACGTAGCTGTGCAGCATGTGTACCATGGTGATGTAGCTGTGGGCATCGGTTACCATGGAGATGTAGCTGTGCAGCATCGGTTACCATGGTGATGTAGCTGTGCAGCATCGGTTACCATGGTGATCTAGTAGGAGCCACCTTCTGAAAACTAACCTCATCTCTGCTCACTTTCGTTGCTTCTACTTGTGTTTTTTTTCCTGTCTGATCACCTCAGCAGCTGATTCCTCAGATGAAGTCGTGATGTGACTCAATCAGTGATGTTTGCTCGGTTAAACTGTTCATCTTTAGCGTCTTTAAACTCTCAGGCTGCCGAACATTAAACCAGTTGTGATGGACTTTAAGTGTCGGTGCTGCAGTAAAACTGTAGAAGGTTGAGTTTGTAACAGAAGCTGAACTCAGCTGGTTTTATATTAAACAACTGTAACACATCTTTGAATTAAGCTTAAATGTTTCTTTTTGAACCTGGAAAACAGCAGTTAGACTCAATGAAGCTCCAAATTACTTTATATGTCGATGTGTTGAGGAAGCTAATGAGCTGCGGTAAGCCACACTTTACACTGAGTTTTTGTTTTGTTTATAAAACTTATTTTGCCGTGTTACTGGGTTATAGTGGTGTCAATTCCTCAGCGAGGTTATTTACAGCGTTACAGCAGCAAAAGGAGATTGTAGAATAAAAATATGAACAGGAAACATACACGAGTGCTGCTAATGTTCAACAGTTTCTTCTACATGTGGACATCCAGATCCTGTCCACTCAGCCGGTGTTTTTAACTCCTGTGTGACAGCAGGAAAAGAAAAGCAGGTAAAAGTTTATTTAAACAGAACCTTATCGTACACAGACGCTGTTCAAAGCAGCGCAATATTTTAAATTAATTAAAGAAAATTACTGATTGACAAAAACTGGAAAATCAAAATATGGGAAAGAGAAAATAAACAATAAAAAGAAGAAAATGAAATTAGGTGGTTGAAAGTGCAGATGCTCTAAACGAGGCTCTATAAAAATAAAACTAATACATTAAACGCAGGAAAAAAACACCCATATTTACTTTTCTTCTTAAAATAGCTGAAGCTTGTATAAATCTAAGTTTAAAGAGCAGCAATTTTTTAGTTGTTCAGCACTTTGGTGCCGCTCTTGTTGTTTTAAAATAGATAGATAGATAGATAGATAGATAGATAGATAGATAGATAGATAGATAGATAGATAGATAGATAGATAGATAGATAGATAGATAGATAGATGCTTTGTAAATCCCGACGGAAATTCAAGATATGTTTAATGAATTAATTTGATTTATCTTGGAAGTAAATTTTAATCTACTTTAATCTAATCTAATTTAATAATGTATTTTTCTGGTGTATTTTTCCTCCTTTAATATTTTCCTGTTTTTCTGACCTTCGATCGTTTTTCCTGCGGACCAGCAGGGGGCGGTGACGTCGCGTCACGTGGTTTCCCGTCATCCAATTAGAATAACAAATGAGCCCGATGACGTTTTATCGGAGCCGCGCTTCCTGGTCACGGTGAATCTCGGCTAACTGTTAGCTCCCTCGGTCCTCCGGTTCACGTTCATCCCGGCGGCTCCTCCAGTTGGTGACAAACGGACGCTGACATCCAGACTGTCGCGGTAAATCCTCCGGGATGTCCTTCCGGGAGAAGCCGGCCCCCGGCAGGCTGCTGCTGGACGACACGGTGCCGCTGACGGCGGTGATCGAAGCCAGCCAGAACCTGCAGTCCCACACGGTGAGTGTTTACTGGAAAAAACCGCCGTAGAGCCGGTGACAGCCCTTAGGAGTCACCGTAGCATCACCGCCAGCCTCCCGGTGTTCAGCAGGACGTCCCCGGTGTCGGTGTGTTTAAAATACGGCAAAGTTTTTCCGAAGTGGGCGTTAGAAGTGGATTCGCTGCGTTGCTGGTTCCATTATCGGACGCCGTTTTCGGAGCTTCTTATTTCTTCTTAATTATCTCTTTAACCACAAACCTCCGCCGGACACCGGACAGACCGGAGCTGTAAAACCGTATCTGGCCTCCTCCGGTCAGGTGACGGTGTGTTTAACAGCGTGCAGCCTGGTGGGCTTACAGGATGATTCCATTCTCGGACAGCTGACCCTGGTGCCTCTGATTAAGCAATTTCCTGCTACGATGTAAACGGGAACCAAAATAAACACATTTATTACGTTATTCCTTAAATATAGTTAACATTTGGAGCGAATCCAAATGAAAGTGTCGCGTCTTGTCGAATTCGTAGCTTAAAACGGGATAAACGGTGGTTTTGAATTCTTTTTTCTTCCACCAAACTCCATAATAAAATGTGTTATTTTTATTAACTTCTCCAATCTACTGTTTAATGCTAACCCTGTTGTGAGCCGGTTCGAAATGCTGAGATTTAAAAAAAAATACAAGCACCGATTTGGTATGTAAATCATCCAGATTTAAAATAAGACCTAATGTGTGTGTATATTTTAATAAAAGTCTCAGTTTTAATGAGAATAATTTACTTAAATCCAGAGAAATATTAAATAATCGTATTTTTTGAATGGAGTTTGGCGCAGCGCGTTATAGTAGCAACTGTTTATGAGGCAGCGTTCCTTTAAAATAATTTTAAAAAGGCTCTTAATTCGTGTGTAAAGTAAAAAGTGACGTTAAAATAAACAATGTGACTGTCAATAAACGGGTAGTTTACGGCCGGATGTGGGTCCTCTGTCCGATAATAGGCGCACCGTGGTCGGTTTGTTGTTGACAGTTGATCAGCTGAGCTAGCCAGTTAGCTTAGCATGCATCCATCGCTGCAGTAAAACACCATCAAACCGTCCATAACCTCACCGGAGACACTAATACTGATGTAAACAGTTATTAAATGTGTGTTTTTATATATTTCTGTGTTTTTTTAACCCACCACGCTGCTGTGTCTTATTAATTCTTCAGCTAAGAGTCAAAATCAACCAAAAACAGCAGCTTTCTGTCATTTAGGGAAGCAGTTCCTGCAGGTTTCATGATGCTTAATCTGTCAGAAGACGCAGAAATTCTCAATTTAATGCAAAGGCCTCTGACTATTGATTCTGGCTACAAGGATTTAAACAGCACCTTTCCACCTATTCCAAAGCGTCTTACTTTGAGAGAAAATTTAAAAATATAGCCATAAACATGACCTCACAACAGCATTAATCAGGCAGCATTCATAATTTCAAGCAGCTGCACTGAAAACTATTAATTCTGATGGACTCCATTCACTCTTATGGCTCTGTTTATTTCACTGATCTGGTAGCAGCTCTCTAATTTTAAATCTGAACGTCTAACTCGACTCAGAGGGACAATTAATAGAAGCATCTTAAGGTGGATTACTGTCGACTGAGTCTGTATAATTAGTACAAAATTAGAAAACCTCAGTGTGACCTATAAAATAATGAGCATAAACTGCATCTGGAGAGGAAAACCGCATTTAAATTAAACATATTTTGCCCTTTTTCGGCAAATGAACCAAAGTTTCTCTTTTCTTCAGAATGCATCTTTCTTAATTTTCAGCTCAGATTTATGCAAATATGGTTAAGTTCAGTATAACTGTATGACTCCTGGTTTTATGCTTTATTCTAAATGAGCTGACATGATTTATATCTTCTAACTTTCTCTCTGAGGATAATTTTTAATGGAAATATGTGTGAATTCTCCGCACAGCCTTTGTTTTTAACTCTTGCGTTTGTTGAATTTGTCGGACGACGTCATAAAATCTGTATTTTAGCTTCAGAGCAGCAGCTTGGAAATGGAAGTAACTTGTCGTCTGAATGAGTTTCAATCACTGTTTCATCCTCGTTCTGCTGTCTGACAACAGCAACAGAAAAATCTGTAAATAAGAACAGCTTTATTGTGAGTCCAGCTGTATTAAAATACAATATAAGTGAGCACAGAGAGCAGGAGAGAAGCTAACAGATGCTAACAGCAGCTGAGTTTAGGTTGAACATGAAAACACATTAACCCACCCACTCCTTGTTTACTGGTTTAAAGTAAAGTTTCCACAGAACTCCGACCATCAAAGCTAACGTTAGCCACATTAGCCGCTCAACAAGCTAACACTGTGGGGACTTTACCATCTACTGAGTGTTCAGTTCCTCAGATGCTGTCAGTGCATGAAGACTCTTGTGTTCACTCTTACAGCAGAACATATGGCGAGTTTTTAGACGTTTTAGAGTTTAGCAGAAACAGCTGTAGAAAGTAAATAAAACCTGATGAAAACCACTCAACTGGCTTTATATGGAACATTAAAGAAAGACTGAGTGGATTAAATGGCAACAGCAAAGATTTGAGGTGAAAAGTTTAGAAGGAAGGATTCAAAAGAGCGATCGGGTGTCCAGGATTGAAAAGAAACTGATCTGAGCTGGAAAAGCTTCATGAAAAATGTGTTGTTTTGTTGTTTTTGTTGTGCTGAGAAGTGATCCGAGGACTTGAGCTGTTTATGTCTGAACAAGTTCAGGATTACAGCCGAACCCTAAGAGTTACATCACGACCCTGAGAGGATTAGACTGAAGGAAAAGTCCACTTTTACACACCAGTTCTTGTTCTCATGTTTCATGAAAACGTCGTGACTCAGCGGCTTTATTAAAGGAACCAGAACAGAACAAACAGATCCTCAGCTCAACTGTGTCTTCTCAAGCGTTTTTCTGGAATTGAAAGTGAAAGTAAAATGTTTGAATCATGTTCAGCGTGGCAATTGTTTTGCTTTAGTGTAATGAACATTAATACGACCTCAGTGAAACTTAATATTGGGACTAAATGCTGAAAACATCCGCAGCTTTTAATAATTTATAATATTTTAAATGAATCTTTCAATCATTCATTTATAGAACACTTCATACAAATGATATGTAGAAGTTGAAAGTAATAAAAATGCAATAAAACAATACAAACAACAACATGTTATAAAGTTAAGGACTCAAAAACACAGATTATATAATGAAATACTGTCCTATTTAACACAGGCAATAAGGAAACACCAGATAAGATAAAATGACATAAAGTAAGATAAAATATCTATTATTAAACTATAGATAGGTGACAGGAAAAATAGAATTAAAATTCATAAAAACCAAACAATAAAATAATAAAATGAAGTAATGAACGATAAATTAAACATGTAAATAAGTGAATAAATAGAGAAATCATTAAATAGTTCTGAAAATATAAATATAATTTAATAATAGAATATTTATTTCTATTATTTAATTTAATAATATTTATATATAATTATTATAATTAATAATTCTAATATTAGTTGTCATAATTATAAATATTTATTATAATGTAATGTTTTTCAATTATTTAAGAATATTTAATAAATAAATAAAAATTATCAATTCAATCGAAAGTTTGACTTAAAAAAATTGTAATGTGAAGAGAGGAAATCTTGGATTTTTAGTTTTGTCATGATAAAAATAAAATCAAGTTTTTATTTTACAGGAAAAATGCACCGTTTTTAATTTACATGAACAAATAAAATGTGATTAGATTGGATTATGTGTAGTTTTTACGGTTTCTTAATTTGAAAACTGTCAGTCAGATGTGTTTTGTCCAAAGATCTTCAGTTTTTGTCACAGAGGAGGAAATATTTAATTCAGAAAAAGCTGCAATTAAAAGATTTTGACTCAAACCGACTAAGAATTACTTTCTTAGTCGACAACTAATCAGTTAATCGTTGCTTGACTACCTGTGGCTGATTGGTGACTTTTATTTTGGAATTTCTATGTTTTATTTCCTAAAAGAGAATTTAAAAGTATTTGACGCTTATCTTCTGGATTAATGACCGGAGTGTTTTCATGTGTCTGCAGGAGTACATCATCCGAGTGCAGAGGGGCGTGTCTTCAGACAACAGCTGGCAGGTAAACGCACCAATCACAGCTGGTTACACTCACCTGGACAGGAAGCAGCTGTTTGTTGGTTTGTTTGGCATAAAGGTCAGGAAGGACTAGAAAATATGCAAATTATTTCCAGAGTTTCCGTCTTCTGGCTCCAGTCTGTATGTTAATTCAGTTTATTATGTCCTGAAAACAGGTTTTTGGTTTGAGTTGGAGGAACTGGAAGAATAAATATTAGTTAGAAATGTGCTTCACTTTATTTACAAACAATCCTGTACAAAATATAATCAGAATCAGCTTTAATCATAATCAGCTTTAATGGCCAAGTACGAACACAACATACAAGGAATTTGGTTTTGTTGGTGTCTCCCGAGGAATATGAAAAGAGAATAATGAAAATAAAGAAACTATGAAAAGAGGAAGAGGGGAAGAAATAATAGTAATAAAATAAATAAAATGCAATATATACAGATATTTAAAAGCTAGAAAGGAAGTTAATTAACAAGGGTAATATATACAAACATGAAAACCTGCAAAGAAGTGGACATAATGGATGATTTATGTTTCGTCCTTTGGACAAAACTCACTGCAAACGTGCATCATAAAGTGTCCTTCTGGTTTTATTTTGTTCACATTTATTTAAACCCTCTGAACCCCAAAACCAATTGATGGGTGTGAAAAACATGTAAATTTTTTAAATGACATCCACAGATGACAAAAATGAAATCCTTTTTCAAAGCAAGAAATTGTAAAAACATGAAGAATCATCATCTTTCCAACAGTCCTTGAACTACTCATCTGTCCTGAAATCTGGGAAACAATTTTTTTTCTACATGTTTTATGTTAAAAAAATCACCAAAAACACACAATGTGCTTGAATCAAATTCTGTAAATAACAAAAAATTCTGAAGTCTTTGATGGAAACATGAAGCCTTTAATGACTCAGCTGTGACCAACAATGACATGACAAAAATTCAACGACTTTTCGGCTGAACTGCAGGCAGTGTTTAGACAAATAGGAGAAAAGAGTGGAATCAATTAAAATGCTAAATATCTATAGTGGGTGGAGTCACTATTATTCCAGTATAGATATCACTTGGAACACTTGGACAAATGTTCTTACATGTTGATTTAAAGGTTTTTCAACTTTTTAAAATTAAATATGTAAAGAAATTCAACTGTAGTTTTATCCTTTTTTATGATTTTTATCATTCTAGCTGTATAATTCTGCACAGAAGTAATTTGTAAGTTCTCTGCTCTGTTTCTATAGCGGTGCAGGACTTTATATTGTAGAGAAAAATTAACCAATAGGGAAGTAAAATGAGACATTAGCAAAAAAAAAACACAAGAAAGATTGAAGTTCAGAGGGTTAAAGTTGCAGAAACGTCTACAGTCAGCATTTAATCAACTTTATTTTTGTGTTTACCAAACTTAAAGCACACAGTCGTGAAGCAAATACTTGATTAATTGTGAAATAAATGTTATATTTCCGAGGTTTAAATGGGATTCAAAGATGTCCGGCTGACTGATGTGTGTTTGTTGCAGGTGATTCGACGCTACAGCGACTTCGACGTCCTCAACAGCAGCCTGATGGTGAGTTTATGTTTCACTCGACACACAGATAAAGTGAAGAAAGTTTGAGGTGTTTCTATTGACGTTTGTCAGCTCCTGAACTCAGGTTTGGTCTCAGCAGGAGAACTATAAATGTTTAAATTATTGCTAAAGATAACTAAAGTCTACAAGCTGTGACGTTTTTAAGACTATCTCAGATCTGCACAACGTGGAACAGTAGAGTTTCTATGTGTGTTTAAGGTTTTCTGTTTGGAGAAATCAACGTTCTTTCAGCTCAGCGTTGGCCAGTCCTTCCTGTTTGAGAAAGCTCCGTCTCTACGGAGACAGAACAACCAGAGAGAGAACTGAGAAATTTACTTTTATACAGAACAACACATGAGAATGATAGAAATCATAAAAAAAGAACACGGACAGTTGAATTTATTTGCTCGCTTATTTAGCAAATATTGAAAAAAACCTACAATCAGCATTTTGTGGAACAAATAGACTCTCCACATGCTATTAAATATATATTTTATATATTCTAGATAATGGACTGTTTACAGTTTTAATATTTCCATACTTTCTCAGTCTGAACACTGCCTGCAGTTCAACTGAAACTTTTTGAATTTTTGTTAATTCTCTGTTGGTTGCAGCTGAGTCACTGATGGCTTCATAGTTTTGCTAAGAATAGCAGAATTTTTGTTTTTTTACGAATCTAATTGGAGTAAACAGTATATTTTTGACTTTTTTTTAAACAGGATGTGTAGAATAAATGATTTGGGTGATTTTTCAGCTCA
Source organism: Amphiprion ocellaris (assembly GCF_022539595.1). Classification (NCBI taxonomy): domain Eukaryota; kingdom Metazoa; phylum Chordata; class Actinopteri; family Pomacentridae; genus Amphiprion; species Amphiprion ocellaris. The sequence continues at coordinate 37,308,573 of NC_072770.1, forward strand.
GATGTGATTATTTTTATTTTTTTTATATATATATAATGTGACCTGGGTTCTGTTTTTTGTTCTAGTAATGTTCTACTGAAATCTTTGCTCACGAGTTGTTTTGGGAATTGGACTGAACCGGTGGATCTGCGTCGTATCTGTGTGACTTTAGGTTGCATCTGTACTGTCACCAGGTCACGTAATTTGTGGATAACAGGAAGTTTAAGCAGTTTTTCTGCTGAGGTTTTTCCTGCTCATTTCCTGCCTGATGGATCCTCAGTGACCCCAAACCTCCATCAGCTCCACTCCGATCTAAACGTTTTGTTCTGGTCGACTGTCCCTGATCACCTTCAGTTTTTATTCTCATAAACTCTGGATATTTTAATTGTTTTTTTCCCTCATTATTGTGACATACAGCTACGCATAGTTCAGACAATGCCACTAGTTGACTTCTGAATTATCAGTTTTAATTTGAGCTCAAAGATGGGACTTTTCATGACAGCTTCATATTTTTTTTGTCATATTTCAACTCCCCATTAATCAGAGATTATTTAATCTACTTGTCCAATATTGTAGATTCTGAATTAATGACATGTTGAGAAATAACGCTGAAAATTTCAAGTTTTTATATTTAATATTTCCTGAGACTTTTAGCAACTTACGAAGAAACGTCCCCATGTCATGATGCTGCCACCACCATGCTTCAGACTAATATGTAAATTCAAACAGTGAGAAAAAACCTGCTGAAAGTGGGTCTATGGACAGATTTTTAAAAAGTAGCTTAAAGAGTATTTGATACATTAAGCTAAAATTTCACATATGTCTTTATAAATATCTACAATTTATGCCATGGAAGTTTCAGATAAAGATAAGATAAGATAAGATAAGATAAAGTTCTTTATTTCTCCCCACTCCAGGGGAAATTTACATTGTTACAGCAGCTTATGTAACAGTAGACATAGTGATAAGAATAAAAGAATAATAGAACAATAGTAATAATATTTACAATATATACAAGGGTGACAGATGAGGGTAAAGTGGCTTAACAGAAAAAGTAAAAATAAAGTTTAAAAGTGCAGAGATGTGCAGTGCAAGAATGTCAGTGCAAATTTTATGGTTTGGGGTGGTAATGATATAGTCCAGTTTATGTTAACATCAGCCAGTGATGCTGATGTTGTAAAGTCTTATAGCAGATGGAATGAAGGACCTGCGATAGCGCTCTTTCTTGCAGGGTGGATGTCTCAGTCTGCTGCTGAAGGAGCTGCTTAAAGACCCCACAGTGTCATGCAGTGGGTGAGAGGGATTGTCCATGATGGATGTGAGCTTTGCCAACATCCTCCTCTCACCCACCTCCTCTATGGAGTCCAGGGAACAGTCCAGGACAGAACCGGCCCTCCTGACCAGTCTGTTTAGTCTCTTTCTGTCCCTTTCAGTGCTCCCTGCTCCCCAGCAGACCACTGCATAGAAAATAGCAGACGCTACCACAGAGTCATAAAATGTCCTGAGCAGAGTCCTGCACACTCCAAAGGACCTCAGTCTCCTCAGCAGGTGGAGACGACTTTGGCCCTTCTTGTACAGAACCTCTGTATTGTGTGTCCAGTCCAGTTTATTGTTGAGGTGAACACCCAGGTATTTGTATGTGTCCACCATGTCAATGTCCAAACCCTGGATGTTCACCGGTGCAGTCCGGGGTGTCCTCCTCCTGCTGAAGTCCACGATCATCTCCTTCGTCTTACTGGCGTTGAGCTGCAGATGGTTTCGCTCACACCAGTCAACAAAGTCAGAGATGACCGTCCTGTACTCCCGCTCGTCCCCCTCAGATACACACCCAACAATGGCTGTATCATCGGAGAACTTCTGGAGGTGACAGCTCCCAGAGTTGTAGTGGAAGTCCGATGTGTACAGGGTGAAGAGAAAGGGGGAGAGCACTGTCCCCTGTGGACCTCCATGCTGCTGACTACCACATCAGACACACAGTCCCGAAGCCTCACGTACTGTGGTCTGTTGGTGAGGTAGTCGATGGTCCAAGCAGCCAGGTGACAGTCTACTCCCGCTCCTTCAAGCTTCACCCTAAGCAGAGAAGGCTGGATGGTGTTGAAAGCACTGGAGAAGTCAAAGAACATGACCCTCACAGTGCTGCTGGGTTTCTCCAGATGAGTCAGTGATCTGTGCAGCAGGTAGATCACTGCATCATCCACTCCAATGTTCGGTTGGTAGGCGAACTGCAGTGGATCCAGATACTGGCTCACCTGGGGACGGAGGTTCTTGAGGACGATCCTCTCCATGGTCTTCATCAGGTGAGAAGTGAGGGCCACAGGTCTGAAGTGGTTAGGCTCCCTGGGGTTCCTGGTCTTAGAGACAGGAACCAGGCAGGAAGTCTTCCATAACAGAGGAACCCTCTCCAGACTCAGGCTCAGGTTAAAGATGTGCAGCAGCACCTGACAGAGCTGGTCTGCACAGTCTCTAAGGAGTCTGGAGCTGATTCCATCAGGACCTGCAGCTTTCCTGGTCTTGATCTTTTTAAGCTCACTTCTCACCTGATCAGCTGTTATGGAGAGGCAGAAATTGTTGTAAAAATCACCCGTGTAATGAAGGAAAAAGCTTTTTATTGTTGATAAATTAAAACATATTCTTAATAAAAAGCTGTGTTCTTCAGGTTTGCGGCATCAGCCTCCCTCTTCCTCCTAAGAAGCTGATAGGAAACATGGACAGAGAGTTCATAGCAGAGAGGCAGCGAGGACTCCAGACCTACCTGGACTCCATTACCCAGCATCCCCTGCTCTGCAGCTCCCTGACCGTCAAGAAGTTCCTGGACCCCAACAACTACTCAGCCAACTACACAGGTCAGTTTCACCTGAAAACACTGTACTTTTAACCTGAATGTGGTCATTATTTACATGCAAATGATCACATCAGTTTAGATTAAATATTTTCTCTTAAATCTGGTTTGTTTGTGGACATGTAAGTATGTTTTTGTGCAGTTTTAAACATGTCTAACTGACGAAACAACCAGAGTGACAAAAATGACCAAGAACAGACACAAAACAATCAAAAAGACATACAAAAATGTAACAATAAATCAAAACCAGAAACAAAGCAGCCACAAAAAAACCAGCAAAAAGTCCACAAAAATAGAATTATTCAGTTTTTTTTTTAAGAAATAGTTCATCTGATCTGATTAGCTTGTTATTGAAATATCACATTTTGAATGAAGTCTGATGAGATAAACAACAAACTGCTGCTGAAGCTGCATCTGCAACCTAGAAATGAAATAATTCGTGTGCAGTAAAAGACATAAACTTAGTTATTTACAACCTTACAAAGCTTGCATTAAATATTCCTTCACTCTTAAAGGAGCAGCAGCTGTCTGGAAGTTGGATATGTTCTTGATTTTTAGTTTCACCGTCTTGTTCTGTGTCTTCCTCTGCAGAAATCGCCCTGCAGCAGGTTTCCATGTTCTTCAGGTCGGACCTGAAGTGGGAGGTTCTGGAGCCTCTCAGAGACATCGGTGACTCACTGATTAACATTTAACCTCTGAACTCTGAGGACTTTCTCAGATTTTACTGCTCCTGACACATTTTCATGCACAGTCGACTCATTTTTCACTGCAGTATAAAATCCTGAACCTCTAAGGAAACAGAACAACCACAAAGAAGGAGAGATGAATGTCTTAAGTGGAGTTTAACACAGTTAGAATGACAGAAATTATTAAAAAGGCAAAATGAAAGTTGAATTTCTTTACTTGCTCATTTTGCAAATATCAGCATTTCTCCAGACTCTGTGTTTATCGTCAACCTTCACTGTTTGGTGCATCCAGACAGTTTTTTACTTCGTTAATATTTAATGTCTGAGGAGACGAGACATTTGAACGTCTAAAACCCTCAAGCTGTGACTCTCTAAAACATGATATTAAATGTTGTTTTAAGGCCGCAGACTGCAGTATCTTTGAATAAATGTTAAATATTCTAATGCTGAGCTCTTACTGGCAGAGTTTCAGATGACATGATTTGCTGTTTGCTCTGCATTTTTATTAAATTACAAGAAAACCACTAAAATTATTAATATTTAGCTGCAATGCTACTTATTCTAACAGCTGAAGTAAAGTCTGTTTAAACAATCTGAATTGTTTAACTGAAGCACGCTAACTTTAGCTCACTCAGACTAACACAAACTTTTGGTCAAACCAGATTTTAAGAACTTAGAGTCAAAGCAACAAAATCACTGAGTGTTTAATTAAGCAACAGTGTGTTAAATTGGTGAAGAATTCAACTTTTCCTTTGTAAAACATGATATTTAGTGCCGTTTTAAAACTGGAGTATCTCTGAATAAATGTTAAATACTCTAATGCAGACTTGATGTTTACTTTTCAGGCTGGAGGATCAGAAAGAAATACTTCTTAATTAAAAACAAAGAGCAGCCCAAAGAGAGATATCTGCTGAGCTGGGTGAGTAAAACACAAAGACGGTTCATGTGACCATTAATAAAGTTCTCTTTATTGATGAAAAACAGTTTTCAGTGATTGAATAAATGCCAAAAATTCAACAAGTATGTGAAGACTGTAAATCTGTCACCACATGAATGAAGTTACCAGTTTGATCAAGTTCCAGAGACACAAGACGTTTTATTTTGGTCTATAAATGCCCAATAAATGTCATCTGACTGTTGCTCAGGGACCTCAACAGTTCAGTTTCTCAAAGCCTCCCAGCTGATAAGTAACGCAGTAAAGTTTTTAGGATTAAAATGATGTTATTATTATTATTGGAGGATATTTCTAAAGCTACATGATTTAGTCATTTGTGTGGAATTCCTGTTTTCCCCAAGAAAACACCAAAATAAGATTTCTCTCAGACGTTATATAAATATTAATATAAACTCTGTGTTTTTTTGTGAAGATGGATCTGGGTCCTGATAAGTTCCTGTCAGATAAAGACCTTCAGTCTGCTATGAAGCTGTTCACCAGCCTGTCTGTACGTAAACAATGTAAACAGTGTGTTTGTGTCTTTATACACTACAATACTGAATTGCAATCCCAAAGAAAAACATTATTCACAGCTGCTTGGTATAAACTGTAAAAACTGAGCTAACTGATGAGACAAATGGTTATTATCTGCTTTAAAAATATCGATTATAATGAATTTGGTGGAATAAGAACCCAGCTGACTCCTGCTACAGTTCCTCATTTCAGTGTAAATCTTATTTTCACAGACCGATGAAACATTTAATTCCAGTTATCAGTAACTAAACTCCTCATTCTCCTCCACAGACGCCTTATCTCTGTCCGCTGTTGTTCTCCAGCACCAGCGAATCTTCAGCTCTGCTCATCAGACCCTTCAGTGAGAGAGGATCTCTGAGGGACCACATCTGTAAGGTACGACGAGTCCCAACGATCCAGCAAGTAAACCTGTTTTTATTAGTACCTCCTATGAAGCTGGTTCAACATATCCGGGCTTTGTTTGTGTTAACCAGCTAAACAAAACCTGAAACTCAAGTCAGAGATGATGGGTGGTTATTGATCTTATATAAATAAATATAATATATATATAAATAACCACAACTCCAAATTGTTCCTGTGTTTTCGTGCAAAAACGTCAATTCTGAAAATATTCACATTTAAGGAATTTTCTTTTTACAAAACATCATCAACAACCTGAAGTTTCTTCAGAAAAAATAATTTCAATTTCAGCAACATTCAGCCTCAGTTTATCATTTAACATCACAACTTCCAGATCACAAAGTGTCTACAAAGAAACACAACATTTCGTCACTGATGTCTGGAACTGAACCATAGAGGATTTTATGTCATGATCAAAACGACAAAAATCAGACAAAAAAAAAAACTACAGAAATGGAACACAAAATGTCAAAAATGAGTCAAATGACACAAAACAAAACAAAAAAGGAGACAAAAAATTAGACCAAGTTGCAAAGTGACAAAAAAATGGACAAAAGTGACACAAACGAGACAACAAAATGACAACAAAAGAAACTAAATGACAAAATAGACAAACGTCACAAGCGAGACAAAAAGCCACAAAATGAGAAAGACGACAAAACAACGAATAAAGCGAAACACAAAATGACAAAAAGAAGACAAAAAACACAAGCGAGACAAAAAAGGAAACACAAAACAACAAAAATGAGAAACCAGATGACAAAAACATGAGACAAACGACAAAAGCCAGACAAAAAACAACAAAGACAAGACAAAATATTGCAAAAATGAGACACAAAATGACAAAAAAACAATGAACAATCTAGTATTTTACTTTATGATCCAAACAACTTGTCATGGCCTAGAAATTATTTTAAATTTATAGTTTTACTAATTTACAATCTGCAGTTAATGTCTTCTCTGGAATTTCTAAACTTTACAAACTCGTGTTTGACAGCTTTGATCTGTAGTCAGACGCTGATGGTAAAGAACAGTTGGGTGTTTAAATGCATAATAATGTCCTGATTTCCTGTTCCTGGTCCATTTTTTGTCTTCTGGAACGTCCTTAAAGTGTAAAGTTTTGCCTCCTTTTCTTTGGTGACTGCAGGTGAAGCCCAGAGAGAGTTACCTGAAGAAGTACTGCAACCCGAAGAAGAGTCAAGGCCTGGAGCTGCCACACATCAAGCTGTACGGCCGTCAGATCCTGGAGGTAAAAACTCCTCCACAGAAACCGGCCACACCTCTCAGAGTGGAACTAACCCGTCGCTCTGTTTGTTCGTTCAGGCCCTGAAGCTCCTCCAGGATGGCGGCGTGTTTTACGGCCACCTGCACACGTCCAACGTCATCGTGGACGAAGGCGTGTGTCGACTTATGGACGTGGAGAACGGCATGCTGGGAGTTCCCTCAGCGCTGCGACCGGCCTTCACCCAGCTCAGGAAGATCAACGTACGTTTATACAACTCAACTGCATTACAAAAATTATATCTGATCCATTAAAATAGTGTTTTTGGATAAATTCTCTCATGTTTCTGGTTCTAAGTGGGCCATTAATATGCAAACAAGCTTTGTTGTTTGAATGTTTTAGAGACAAATCTGTGTATTTTTTTATTTTCAGACCACAGAGAGCATCGACGTCTTCTGCTTTGGACATTTACTGTACGAGATGACGTACGGCCGACCGCCCGACAGCGTCCCCGTAGATCAGTTTCCTGATGCCCCCTACACAGCTGTGGGTCCGTTAATACACAGACACACACAGGCATAGAATACACACTCAGCTCCCATCATGTGTCCTCTTTGTTCCTCCAGATGTTCTAACATGTGGACCAGAACCATCACATTTACTGGAAGTGTTCTTCTCAGTGTGTTCTGTCATTTATTGTGTACTTCTGTGTGTTTCAGTGTCGGTGCTGCAGTCCATCCTGTCCACAGAAGCTTGTAAGAGCGGCATGCCCACGCTGTCGCAGCTCATCCAGTCACCGTGAGTTCACGTTTTTATAAATATGTCTTTTAATCATCTGGCTTCACTAAACCTAAACTCAGAATGAGCGCTTCTATAAAGCTGCTTCTCAACTTGGTAAGTCAACCAGAGTTCCTCAACCTGGATGTGTTCGCATTCACGGTCAGAAACGTGGACAGATGTTCTGACACCAGAGTGGCATATTTTCCACACAAATGGCAAACTATAGTGTCAGAGGAATTTGAAGATTTTTTAACATATAATACAGACTAAAATAGCACAGCTGCAGCAGCCAAAGCAGGAAGCTGTAGAAACACTGCAGGTTTATCAATATCACAACCAGTTTTGTTGTTGAGTCAACAGAATAAAAGGCAACAATCATCATGAGAATAGAAGAAGGAACACAGTTAAAGATATTATTACTTATTAAGGCACATTATTAGGACATGAGTAGATCTGACTGTATATTCCGTTGGATGAATATGTTGCTTTGGTGTATTTTTCTGGATAAATCGCTTTACAAAGGCATAAAGAACAATAAAATGGCTTTGAAATCACTAGCACATCTAAAAGCTCTTATTTTCCTTTTTGACACTGAGCTCTGCAGAATCTACAACGAATGTTTTTCAAGACTGGTCAGTGTTTAAACACTCACTGAGGTGTTATTTGTCATGCAGTTTATTCCGACATCCGTCACTCGGCTGAATCTAAAAATGCAACATTTTCTCCTCTACTGTGGCCTTAAAGTTTAAATTATGCCTCTCATACTTGCGTAGCTGCAGTGACAAAAATTTCTGCACCTTCTCGTTTTCTAATCAGCACTATGAAATGTGGAAATCATCAAAACGAGACACAAAATCACAAACACGAGACACAAAATCATCATTTCTGCTTATATAACCTGTGTTTCATCATGTTTCTCTTTGTGTTTTCCAGACTCTTCAGTGACGTCCGGCTCCAACACTCAGAGAAACTCCAGATCAAGGTGAGAGATTCGGTTTGATGTTAAATCTGAGAGTCAATCAGGCTGTAAAAAGTAAATATCTGAACTCTTCGGCTCCTCCAGGTTCCCAGTCGGCTAAAGGAGGCGCTGAAAACAGCGAAGGAGAGTCTGGAGAAAAGACTGCATGAGGAGCAGAGACTGGTGGGTCGATGACGTCGTCTCCTGAGCTTTAATACTGTTTAATTAACTTTGCTGTGCAACGTTTGATGCATGATGAAGATTTACTGAAATACTGTCCTGAAGATTTTCCACTTTTGGTGCTACATGTGTATTTTCGTCTGATTGCAGCTCCACCAGCACCGGAGGCTGACCAGAGCTCAGTCTCACCATGGCTCAGAGGAGGAGAGGAAGAGGAGGAAGATCCTGGCGAGGAAGGTCAGTAGAAATAAAATACACAACAAACTCACATCAACAACCACAGCTGGAAACATGTTTTCACCCTCTGAACCCACCAAAAAGTTTGAAAAATCATGTTATTGTTGTAAAAATCTCCAAAATTACACAACAGCCAGGAAAAGAGATGTTGTTTAATGTTTAATGTCTTTCCAGCCTGAAACAAAGTCATGTCTTTGTGTTTGCAGAAGTCCAGACAGTCGGCTTATGAAAATGAAGAGGACGTCTCCGTCAGAAACAACAATAACTCTGGTGGGTAAAAATACTGTAAAAGTCTCCTCAGCAAATATAAATTCACACTGCTGGGCCTCGACAAAATAAAACTGACACAGGAAGCAAATAGTGAACAGTTAGCTAGTTAGCCTGGCAGCAAGTCATTCACCCATGCAAATTAGCAAAAACATGAAGGCTAAAGCTAATGAATTGGCTAATTAGCTAGATGGGTATATTTTGGGTAGCTGGATAGTTATTGTTGTTTTTGTTTATTTTCTTCATTCTTGTGGTGAGTCTGACAGCATTTCAAACAAAACAGGTTTAGCCAAAACCACTAAAGTTAGCTAATTAGCTGCTTAACCAGTTCAGTGCATTAGCTTGTTTTAGTATGTTAGGAATTTAGACAGCAGGTTTGTCAGTAAGATGGCTAGCTAACCAGGTAAAGGGAAAAAAGTCTCCACCTATTGTTCAGGATTTTATGTCCTTAAAAATGTGTGTTTAAGTTACCAATAAATAGGTCATTTAAAATACTAAGAAACTAATTCCTAAAACTCTTATTACATCAAATAGACTTTCATTAGAAATTGTCATAACTCAAAAAGATTGATCCAAACTGACCCTAAACTTTTGTTTTCTGTGTGTGAAAGCAAATAAAATTTTTCTGTGTTGCCGAAAATGTTATTCATGTGTCTGATCAGCAAATGTTGACGTATTTATGACTCCTTTTAAGGTATTTTTACTTATTAAAATGGTTACTGATGCTGTTTTTCAGGTTCTGGAGCCAGCTCTCCTCCCACATGTCCTTCCTCCCCCACACCTCCATCCACCACAGGTAAGTCCATCTGTCTGTCCTCTCACCTGTCTGACAAACTTTATGTCCATCTGTCTCTCCTCCCATTGGTCTGTCTGTCTCTCTGTCAGGTAAAACCAGCATTATGTCAGATCAGTAACAGCATCTTCACCTTTGAGTCTGCATGTATAATGTGAATACTAATGTTTAACTCGTCTGTCTCTGTCTCCTCTCTCATCCTGTGGTCTCAGAAAGGTATCAGTCTGTAGTGTTTTAATCTCTCTGTTGTGTCTCTAGGTAGCAGGACTCAGGGCGGGAAACATCTGTTTTATTTGACATTTTAAAGCTTAACGCTGGTGGTACTTTATATATTTCTTTCTAATAAAACAGCCATGTGGAAACCTGAACATCATATCAGTACTTCAACTTCCTGTCTGTGGCTCACATCTTACTAAACACGAAAATCCTTCAAAACAGGTCACAGAAATATTGATTAATTTAAGGAAAGGCCCAGGGATTTCTTTAACCAGCGAGCTACTTTAGTTTTCATCGAAAGCTACTCAAACAAGACAGAATATCGGTGTGTTTGAGACCGTTTTTGCAGCACAATAATATGCATTTGTGCTCAAATTTATCTCTAGCAGGAGGGTGATGTACAACACATTTAAAACACCAAAGTTCTTTCCAGTAAAAAAAAACAAGAATACAAATGGGAATTATCCTAAAAACTTTAAATATTTGGGTTATGACCTTACAGTGAAGTTTATTGTGTGAATTTTACCAGAGTAATTTAAATATTAGGAATTAAAACCCGACACAGAATATCTAAAAATCATAGCTGAGATGATACACTGTTATTAATTATATAGAGAGGATTGACTGATGTAGTACTGCAGACCCTACACTATTATGTATTACAGGACTTAACCTATTACAGATATTAAGGCTTAGACTCTACAACATTATTAATTAGTGAAATACATGAAAATCAACTATTTGTGCTCATGCAGTGAACATGAGTGAAAGAACATGTGACCAAGTACAGCAGTGTGACTCATGGATGTGTTTTTTTATTTAATTTTGAGCAGCAATAGTGTAGCTTCAAAGGAATAAGATATATGAGGCTCTGGATACATGGACGATACCAGGTTTGATCAAAAAGTTATGAAGTTATATTGTTGAAATGCAGTGATCCCAGTGCTCCCAGTGCTCCTAGTGCTCCCAGTGCTCCCAGTGCTCCCAGTGCTCCCAGTGCTCCCAGTGCTCCCAGTGCTCCTGCAACAATCCCAGGAAGTCCTGTTCTGTAAACCTGTCGACGATGAGCGCTGGATCTCTGAAACTAGACTCTTCAACGATGCAGAACCAGTGATCTTCCAACAGTGTCTCCTTTATTTCAGTTGGACTTCTTTGGAGAAATTAGAAAAATATTTACCCACCAATGGTCTCAAAAACATGTGGAACTCTGACCATCTTTGATCAGCTAGTGCTCGTTAATAATGGCTGGTCTGGGTCTTTTCATGGATTTTTAAGAATAATATAAGATATCACCAGTTTTTCACGTCAGTTTCCTGCCCTGCTATTAGCGTCTCCTCTCTCCTTGTTTCCTCCTCTTCCTCCTCCTCCTCTTCCTCTCCTGGTGATGCTGTGTAAATGCCGGTTGGTCGATTGAACAGATAACCTTCATCTTCCTCTCTTTCTTCTTCCTGTTCCGTCTCCACCATAGAGCATGCTCCATTCTGACCGTGTCTTTGGGTAAAGTAAAGATGTGATTATAACGTTGGTGATGATGATGAAGCTCCCTGGTGGTTTTTAAAGCTGTCATACACCCTGAGTTCACAGCAAGCTCTCGAAAAACCGGCCTCGTGTTTGTAAATCCTGCGATTTCTCTCCAAAATATTTCCAACGATACATCACAAATTTAGCTCGACAGTTCTTCAAGGTTCTTCATCACCTCAGTTCCAGAAGGTTCTCCAGGAACTAAAGGTGTTGAGAAAACGTGAACAGTTTATGATGTTTGGACAACAGCTGTATAAAAAAACTAAGCACATTTACTCAAGTACTGCTCTTCAGTACATGTTTAAGGTACTTTAACTCTATTATTCCCCATTTTTCTGCTACTCTTTACTTCTATTCAACAAAAAAATAAATAAATAACAATAAAAACCTGGCAGCAATGGTGACACACAAATGGTCGAACGTTGTAAATGAACAAATTATTATTTGTAAAATTACAGATTTTTGATGTGGATAATATTTACAGTCTTATTTATGTTTTTAAAATAGTCAACAGTTGTTTATAGTTATCTAAAAATCTGCTATTTCCTTCATTTTGCAAGATTTTGTCTGTAATTTAACAAAACACCAAAACTCTACTAAAGACAAGAACAGTTTTATCGACAATTTACCATTGTTCCGTCCTTAATATTCATGTGTTTTTCAAATAAAACAAATATCTGTAAAATAATTAGATTTTTGCAGATTTAAAGTAAAAAATAAAAGTGTAATTTTATGATCAAACACTGTAAATGAATGAAATACTATTTGTAAAATTATAGTCATTTATACTTGCATTTTTTTTGTCATTTTGCTAGTTTTCTCTATAATTATACCAAACACAAAAAATCCTGCAAATTGCCAGCTGATCTACTATTTTCCATTTTTAGTGTACATAATTCTTCTGTTAAAATAATTGCAAATATCTCTAATATTTTTTGCTGATTTAAATGCAAAAAAATGGTTTTACAGTCACACATGAAAGAACAAAATATTCTTTTTTTTTTATCTCTAATTTAACAAAACAGGGAAAAGCTGTATGCTGACAGTACATTGTTGTTGGCTGATGAAAGATGATTTAATCTTTGAAATATTAACAATGAAATAGATAACCTCCACTGTGACAAACATCCGTCTTTTGTTTCAGGTTGGAATAAATGTTTAATTTTATTTAGTTACAAAGGCCTCATGTTTAGCTCCCTTTTTATTGAGAAAAAATACACATATTAATTTAATTTTAATCACGTTGCATGTGGAGATTTCCGCTTTACAAAAAAGTTCAAATCCAGTTTCTCATCTCGACCTCAAAGTTCAGAATTTAGATATAATTCCCACGTCAACGTCGTCTGTCTAGCCTGGGGGAGGTCATGTGATCGCTCTCTCTGGGCTCTGATTGGTCGGTTCTTCTAAGTAAAGAATCCGATGTGAAGAGGAAACAAAAACGCTGCTTGCCTCCAAACAGGGTGTTTGAACGTCTTTCTAAAAACCTCACAATCTGCAACGACTCCCAACAAGCTCTGCTGGTTCAGATTGTGATGCATCGGTTCTGTTGTGCTGTCACAGCATGTTTGTTTTGTTTTTGTTTTATTTGTTTTGTCTGCTGGTGTTTATTCATTTGAACTGAAAACACGTCAGAAACTCATTGAGTGTTTATTCTTTCTTTTAGCTGAGTTTCTTTTGCTCCTGTAGGTTTTCAGAGCTGCTCCACCAAATGCTTTCGTTCAACTTTTTGAAATTTTTTTTTTTAAGGTTTTTCATTTTGCTTTTAAAGTGATATTCAGATAATTCTTTGTCCACAAAGATCTCATTAACTTTTAATTTTTAGATGTGTAAACACAAAGTTGAATTCTTAATTTTTTTATGGTTTCTGTCATTAAGACGTGTCATTACCAGCTGTGAAGAATGAGCCGATAGTGAGCAAAAATGTGAAAAATGACTCTAAAATGAACCAAAATGGGCCACAATCTGGCCAGAATCTGTGAGGAATGGTCCTGAATTACATAAATTTGTCCAAAAAGACTGAACATTTTATAAAATAGCTTGGAAATGGTCCAAAATGAGTTTAAAAATTGTTCAAAATGACTCACAATTTGTGTAAAATGAGTGAAAATCGGTCCTAAATTACCTAAATTTGTCCAAAAATTAGTTAAAAGTGGTCAGAACTGGCTCAAAATTTGTCCAAAAATAGTCACATATGGTCCTAAATTATATATAAACCTGTCCAAAATGACAACAAATCTAGTGCACATTTTAAAATAACCATAGTGTATTATGAAAAAAAGATGTCAAGCAAATCAGAGATGGACGAGCAGAATGTCTCTGATGATTTGAGCTGTGAGAAATGAATCTTTTCCAAAATGACTTAAGAATTGTTGAAAATGACAAAAACTTGTTAGAAAATGACTTGAAAATGGTCCAAAATGGGCCGCAATTTGGCCCAAATACGTGAGAAATGGTCCTCAATTACATAAACTTGTCCAAAAAGGCTAAATATTTACAAAATTACTTGGAATTGGTCCAAAATGAGTTTAAAAATTGGTCAAAATGACTCACAATTTGTGTAAAGTGAGTGAAAATTGTCCAATTTGTCCAAAGATTAGTTAAAAATGCTTAAAACTGGCTCGAAATTTGTTCAAGATTAGTTAAAAAGGTCCTAAATTACAGATATACAAGTCCAAAATGACAACAAATCTAGTGCACATTTTAAAATAACCAGAGTTTATGATGAAAAAAAGTTTCAAGCAAATCAGAGATGGACGATTTGAGCTGTGAAAAATGAGCCAACAATGAGTAGAAATGTGAAAAATCACCTTTTTTTCTTTATTTTGTCAGATTTATTGGTCCGAATAAAAAACCAGAAAAACACAATTGTAAAACACATTTTAGATTGAAGTTAGATTGAGTAAACTGTGAAATACAGACTTTCAGAGGAATTATTAAGAGTCTAACTGTGGATGAAAGTGAAGAATCATCTGAATATTCCATGAAACATCTCTGGAGGTCACTGTGGCTGTGAAACGTAATGAAAGTCGCTTTGTTCCAGTGTTCAGTTCTGGAGAAAATCCGTCCCCGCTGCAGATATTAGTGGATCTGCAGCTGTTAAATCATTAAAACATGATTCCTACAGCCTAAAATAACAGGTTATTTCACTGCTGACACCTTAGAAACATGCAAGTTTCTCCAGGTCTGGTTGCGTCCGTCCCACCGCTGGACGTTCTTTCATTACGTTGCAGATAAACTCACCCTGCAGCCACATAGCAGTTCCAGCTGTTGGCCTCTGCTTCCCCCACATGTTCTTCAGCGTTCTGCTTCTTCGCCTGTGATCCCTGAGTTTTTCTCTCAGTTTGCAGATGTTTCACAGCTGCAGGAGACGTAGTAGGTTCAGGTTCAGTCCACCTTCGGTTCACCTGAGGTCCAGATGAGCAGCTTCAGAGGAGATATCAGCTAAAACGCCTCGTTTCCACATCAACCAAACTCCATTCATTTCTGTAGGAGCGTTCAGTTTTCTATGGTCCAGAATGTTGCTGTAGCTTACAAAGGGGCCGAACTGTGCAGGAAAAATTTATCAGCTAAAAGGTTTTTCATCTGTTTAACTGTTTAAAAAGTCAAATCATGTCAATGTGTAATTAAAAGCAATTAATTTGACATATTAAACATACAGAAGACACACGTCCTGTAGTGGTTTCACAATCAATTAATCAGATGTTATTTATAGAGCATTTTTCAAATTAAATTTACTACAAAGTGCTGTACAGATGAAATCATTAAAAATGCAATGAATCAATTCAAATAAACCAACATCATGTTATAAATGAAGGATTTTAAAACACAAGAAGTAAGAAAATGAGGAAACACCTTTCCTAAATAACACATGTAAAGAGGAAACTCCAGACGAAATAAAATAACATTATAAAAAATACAGTAAAATGTAATATATCTAGAAATATAGTCAAACATAATTTATCTAAAAATTATAGCTAAAAAATACAGTAAAATATATGGTATTTATAAATAAAATACAGTTTGATAGATAGGTAAAGGACAGATAAAGTCAAACTGAATAAAAACAGAATAAGGACATTTTTTTGAGAATTAAGTAATAAACGACACCATTAATAGACTGAAATATGAACAAGTGAAGGAGTAAGGAATTCAATTGAATCTCTAATTGTTTTACTATCTACTGATTTTAATTAACTGTTTTGTTTTATCTTATTGTATTTTATGTACAGCGTCTTTGAGTTTTTGGAAAAGTGCTTTATAAATAAAATTTATTATTATTATTATTATTATTATTATTATTATTAATAAATTAAATTGGTTCTAGAAAGAGTAATAAACAAAATCCATCAAATCAATCAAAAGCCTCACACGTAGCCAGAAAACCTCCGTATTTATTTCTCTCCACGTATTATTAGTCTGGTTTTAGTGACTCTAATGCTTCATGAACATATAACTTGAAACTACAAATTAAAAACGTAATCTCATTAGCTTCTCTCCTGTAGCTGCAGTGAAGTTTCCATTTATCTACAGTGAAATGTATTTCCTTATGTTGAGCACCAGAGGGCGCAGTTTGTATAGAATGCAGATTTACAGATGCCAAAGAAAACTGTGGAAACGAGGCGTAAATCTCATATTTTTCGAGCCATTATGCAAAAAAGTCAGAAACAAACCAACCAACTGATGATTAAATCACAACAAATATATATTTTTACTTCAGGAACCTCTGAACCTCCTTTTTCTTAAACAGACCTTCATCTCAAACTTCAGTTCTTTAGGTTTAAATGCGTTTGTAGCTTCGTTTAAACTGAAGGTCGTGTTGAACTGACGGTGGATTGAGTTTAACCTGAACAACGATCTGCAGCTGCTGCTGTCACAAAGATAAACTCTCTAAAAAACACAGAAAACACAGCAATATTTCTAATAAAGTTACTGGTACCACTTGGTATAATTCAGCCTTCATAGTCTGTAATTAATGAGTTATTACAGATTAATAAACCACTGGACATGAGTTGTGCTGTGAATTGAGTTAAAACTCATAATACACAGATATATTGGATTTATTCTTAGATTAAGTGACTTCTACATAGCACAGAGTATCAATTATGATTTCTATTGCATGATAAATGTCTGGATTTCAGCTAAGAAATGATCAGAAATCACTCCAGACGCCTACAGACAATCATCAAAGCAATCCAACAATCCATCGATGCGCTGCTAAAAGACGCTGCTAAAAGCTAATTTAGCAAACTTTTGCTGTCACCAAAATGTCAAGTTATTTATAACTTTCCAGCAGAGAAAATTACAGAACAAGTTTAAATATTACGGATAAGAACTTATAGTGTTAAATACCAAATGACCTAATTTAAATATTAAGGCCAGTGTCCTACAGAAATGTTGACAAATACAGTCCAATATTTGGGTTTGCTTGGTCTAATATTCTGTCCCTTTACTTCAGAACATTGGGACCACAATAATAGCTTATTAGTAATTATTAACATTAATATTGATGACTTGGTTAAAAATCTGCTTCTGACTCATTGGGAAACGAGAAATGTATGTAATTTTATTAATAAATTCATAATAAATGGCCAAATAAAGACAGTTTTTTCAACCGAACAACCCATACGTGGTTCATAGTACTGAGTTTTAATTGATTTACAAAACATCACTAAAGGATGAATGAATAACTGATGAAGCCATTAATGATAACCTCTATAACAGGAAGTGGAAGTGGTACCAAGCTATTTTCTGCCAGAGTAGATGCTAAGTGATGCCAATAGCTCCCAATCTATCTCTGATTGGACCAATCTGAGAGTATCTTTGTGCAACCAGCTCCTAAGAATCTTACAGCGCTCATAAAAAGTATTAAAACCCTTTAGAAGTTTTCCTTTTTTAACTGCTTTTCAACCTTGAATCATGGTTGATGATTAAATTTGGCTTTTTTGACAAGAATTTGAAAAAAAAAAAACTTACATGTCAAAGTGAAAACAGATTTCTACAAGGCAATGTCAATTAATTAAAAATACAACGTGTAAAATAAGTGATTAAGTATCCAGCCTCTTTAAAGTGACTCATCTTATAGCCACTTGGTGGTAGAAGTCCCACAATTAGTGAAATAAAAATGATCTGAGGTCAATGAATGTGTCTCAGTGATTGTAGGATAAAGACTCGTGTATCTGAAGGTCCAGTTTCTGGTGGATCAGAACTCCTGGATAGAATGACACCATAAAGACTAAAGAACTCCAAGAAACTCTGAGGAAAGGTTGTTGAAAAGCATCAGTCAGGACAATACAAGAACATATCCAAGTTCCTGAAGATCTCCTGCAGTCCAGTTAAATCTATCATTAAGAAATGGAAGGAAGATGGAACATGAATAAATCTGACTAGAGCAGGACGTCCTCAAGACCTGAGAGTCCTGACTGATGCTTTTCAACAACCTTTCCTCAGAGTTTCTTGGAGTTCTGTAGTCTTCATGGTGTCATTCTATCCAGGAGTTCTGATCCACCAGAGACTGGACCTTCCAGATACACAAGTCTTTATACAACAATCACCGAGACACATTCACTGGCCTCAGATCATCTTTATTTCATTAATTATTACTTCTAGAACCAACTGGCTGCACCTGAGTTGAATTGAGTGAATATTTATGCAATCATTTAGTCTTTTTTTTTTTGGTAGATTCTTGTCAAAAATGCCATATTTTCTTGAATGTTGAAAAGCAATAAAAGTAAAAACTACCACTGGGGGGTGAAAACTTTTTATGGTGACTGTAAATGTGGCCAGAAACTGTTGTTTTCTAACACGTCCTCCTTCGTTCTTCTCTCTTGCATCCAGGATCTCATGCTGCTCCTCCTCCACCTCCACCACCACCTCCTCCTGCTATGCTGGACTCTTCCTCTCCTCCTCCTCTTCCTCAGTCCTCTGATGGAGCAGGAGGAGGTCGCGCCGCCTTGCTGAGCTCCATCCAGACCTTCAGTAAAGGCAAACTGAAGAAGGCCGACACCGTTGACCGAAGCCAACCCGTCATCTGACCCCGTCTGCTGATCTGGACCTCCCCGAGATGTGAAAATGAATCACTAACAACAACAAAAAAAAAAGTCCAAGTACCATTTTTAGGTTTTATCGCTGTTCCTGCTTTTTCTGCTTTTAAGTTTTTGTTTTTTTCAATCCGTTGCTGTGGTTGAAGAGACGCGAGGATGGGTGGGAAATGGTCGCCTCGTTCTACCCTTTCAAACTCTCTTCGTGTTTAAGAAACAGCTCCGAAACTGAAAATGAATCTTTTTTCTTCTGGTCGGCCCGCTGGCTTCACTTCTTCTGTTCTTTGGGCTCATAAACGTAGCGGTGGAACATGGGAGTTATGAAACTCTGGAGCCACTGTGGATGTGGAGTTTAGTTTCAGTTGACGCTGAGCAGACAAACCGGGACAAACTTCAGCTTCCCTTCTTTGAAATGATCTCTAATATTTGACTTGTAGCCTGAGAACTCTGCTGAGACTGTTTCACTGCAAAAAATCACCATCAACAAGTCATTTCCATCTGTATTAAAGTCCCAAAATCATCACAAAGAGAGCAAAAAAATCTGCCAGTGCAGCATTTTGATAAAAATCAGCATCTTAATTTTCCAATTTTCCAGAAAAAAGCAAAAAGAAACCGAGGGAAGTTGTTGCATTTGAAGCAAAAATGTTAAAACTTGATGCTAGAAGTACTTGCAAATAATTTTGCATTGCTCTCACCAAACTGCACATTTATTGTATTACTCAGAATACAGACAAAACTGACTTGATGAGGAGGGTTTTAGTTGCAGTTTGTCTGAACAGGCGAGTTAGAATCCGACCTGCTCTTCTTCTGTCCTGCATTTGTCTCAGTTCTGAACACGAAGAACGTCCACGTTTTCATCTAAAAGAGCAGCAGAAGATTCCATGAAGCAGCTAAAAACGAAGCTACAGTACCGTGCGCTTTCATCCAAGTGTTTGTTTGCACACTTTCTATTTGCACATTAAAAAAAAACAAGATGAGGGGAAAATGTACAAACATGAACTATTAGCCAGTGTGTCTATAAAAACAGATTAGTGGAGGATGGATTTAATGAATCACGTGACTTAAACGACCATGGAAAAGATAAAAACATCATCTGTGTGGAGCGGATAGAAAACTACATTGACTGGATTTCATTTAATTTTCTCTTTGCGTCTCTTCTGGCGGTTTATTCCCCAACTCCTAATATTTAAATACAGCACAGAAAGTTGTAGTTTTTTTACCCCAATTTTCTGGAAATCTTGTCCGATAGATGCCTTGTTAAAGAAGGATATAAACAATCAGAATATAAACCCAATCCGATCTTAAAGCCGTCCAAATTCAGGAGACGTTCAGGTTTTACTGAAGAAAATATTACAGCTGAGCAGCGAGCAGATCAGTTTTGGTTGTATTTAGGGTCTGAAATTAATCCAAAATGACGCTTTTCTTCACAGCGACTGCAGCAGGAGATTAATAAAACATGACTAGCAGTATGGAAGGTTTAGCTTCTGTGCAGCAGAATTATATTTTCCAATGTCCTGTAAATGTTTAGACACACATACTGCTGCTTTTTTTTAGCCCATTAACTTCAAATTTATACTTTAAACTGAATAATTTTTAATCAAGTTTTGTTCCGTCCCAAAAGCTATCGATATCAGTTCAGTTGCTATGAAAACTTACTTAAAATTACATTGTACTCAAGTTTTAAAGTCCTGATTGACATCAGAGAGTACTGGGATGAACCAAGATGGGGAGATGAAGCCGTTCCTGCTCAGACCTGCAGTAATGTGATGTAATAAACCAACAGAAATCTGCTAAAGTCCTCAGAGACGTATAAAGAAGGAAACCAGTCACATCCTTGTTCTTCATTCAGTTAAATCTCAGCTGACAGGAACACTAGAGAACACTCAAACCCTCCACAGAGCTTCACGTGACGCCGTTCAGGGTTAACCTCACACCCAGGTTGCTGATATTTTTATTTTGTTTTAATTCATTTGTGTTTTAATGTCCGTCAAAGTGAGATTTGTTTATTTTATTGTGCCATGTGGGTCGCTGTGCCTATGGAAGTCTGAATGTTTTTTTGTTTTATTGTATGTGACAATATGATGCCGATGATGTATGTAAGGAGCTCTGGTGGTGAGGACGCTAACGCTTCAGCACACAGCTTTACGTGGTATTTTACAGCCTGTAAGATGAGACATCCTCACTGGGATGCCTTTGGATTATTTAGTTTGACCAACAGTTCAAAAAATATTCCATCTGAAAGGATACGAAAAGCGACATCGTTTAGCTTTCTTTTTCTTCACCGTTCAAAGTCAAATCAAAAGTCCAGATCAAGTTTCGTCTGATTATTTTAAAGATCTTGACATTTAAACTGTAAACAAACCAGCTCAGGGTCCTTTTAGTAGCTGCTCTGGAGCTTTCAGTTGTAACACAAGATGTATTTCGATAAGATATTCTGTAAATCGAACCAAAGCTCCATAAAAAGCTACTAAACGGACTTTGCTGTGAGTTTGTTTGCCATAGTTGAGGTTGAATATTTAATCTCAAGTCTTTACTGGATGTAAACTTCAAGTGAAAGAGTCTTGAAGAAATAGTTCAACATTTTCAGAAAGATGCTTTTCTGCTTTCTTCTTATGTTTGCTAAACCTGCAGTGCCAATTTTTTTGTCTCCCCCTGCTGGCAGTGAGAGTCATTACAAAAACACTGTTGATGAACGATTATGCCTTCTTCAGACAGTTTCTTCTCTTATCTGGAGCATCGGAAACCTTTAGTTGGCACTTCCTGGGTTTTCCCATCATGCTCCTTCTTGCCTTTCTCAGTTCCATAAAAAAACAGTCACTAGCAGTTGGTATAAAAGACATCGCTGCTGGTTCACCAGTTCAGGAATCTCACGACAGATGCCAGATTTAAGACTCAGATATACTGAAATATAGAGGGATTTATGTGGAGCTGATGGGTTTGAGCTCATCTGGCTTGAATGTTCATTTGTATGCAAAAGTCTCCTGCTTTAAATACATCTACACCTAATTAGCTTAGCTTGGTACAAAAAATGGAAGTCGGGTAAACAGTTGGCGAAACTCAATCTGGAAAAAACACAAAGCTGCCAAACAGAAACTCCAAACTGAAACGTGATAATGAAACGAGATCCGACGTGTTTAATTTGTGATCTAGATCTTGCTAAAACTGTTTGCTCCAGTGTTTATGCTAAGCTAAACTAGCTGGCTACAGATTTTTATTTTATTTTTATATATATTTACTGGTCAGATGTAAAAGTGGTACCAATCTTCCATTTTTCCACCACAAACACGACACCACAAAGGGTCGACTGCAGCAGTAAAACACCTGAAGATAGCGTAGGAACTTATTTTTGGCAAAATTACAGCTGTTTTTTCCCCAAACCTTTGGTCCTGCATTCATAGGGATGTGACCATGGTTACCCTTTCACTGCTGCAATATTCAACATCAGCAGGATTATTCTCAAACAAACATTGTTTAGGGAAGGTTTGAGGAACATGACCAAGAGTTCAAGGAGTTGATTCGACCTCCAGACTCACCAGATCTCAGTCCGATGGTTCTGTAAAAACAAGTCCGGTTCGTGGAAGCTTCATTTTAGTTTCAAGGATCTGGCAAAATTCTATATTTTTTCAAGTATTTTGAGATTAAAAATATTCTTGAGATTAAAACTCTGTAGCCACTGTAATAACTGTATACTTTGAACTCGAGTTTTGAGTTCACCTGACCCGCTGTTTGCTGGAGTGTTGGCGAACAGAGCAGCTGCTGGAGCCGATGGTGTTGGGAATATTGAATTCGGGTGAATCCTGCAGCCTGAAAGAAAACCAAGTTTTGGCGCTCCAAGCTCAAATCAGTCTTTATTATTCAGTGCAATCCGGCCCGATGCAAGCGGTCTTTAAATCGTAGGAGAATGTCTCTCTGCAGCACTTTAGAGGGGTGGATGAGCGGTCCAGTGGCGCGTTTTGTGTTCATGAAAACAGTTTGCAGAATAACCTCAGAAGCAGCGTCTGATTATTTTGGTGTGAAAAAGCTCTGAAATCTGCAGGTTTTAGGAGTGTTTGCTGCAGCTGCAAAAAGTCTTCATCAACATGGAAATAAAAAAAAAATAAATCAAGCGACACTGCTGTGATGAAATGATTCCTGTATCAATAAATATTTGATTAAAAAATGGTTCGGGAGCACTGAGAGTGTTTTTATTGCACATTGAATGCACCATGAACGGATGGAAGAATGAAAATGCCCTGATAAAAGCTGAAACACGACAGGGTCATTCCAAAATTTTTAAAAAAGCAAAAAAAAAAAAAACCTCTCTCTCTCTCTCTCTCTCTCTCTCTCTCTCTCTCTCTCTCTCTCTCTATATATATATATATATATATATATATATATATATACATATATATATATATATACATATATACGTATATATGTATATATATACATATATACATATATACGTATATATGTATATATATATGTATATATGTATATATATGTAGAGAGAGAGATAGATAGATAGATAGATAGATAGATAGATAGATAGATAGATAGATAGATAGATAGATAGATAGATAGATAGATAGATAGATACATTTAAAATAATAGAAATGACCATAACAATTTAGCATAATATGATAATGACTGCTTTATGCAAGTAAAATCTGAATCATTTTTTAAATCAGTGTTTTCTTGGCAGTATTAATCTTCCATGCTTCCATACAGCGGGTCGGTGTCCTTGGTTTCTTCGTTTCTCTTTCCTCCCTTGCAGTTTGTTCCGCCTCCGAACCGCTCTGATTGGCTCTGCGTTGTGACACCATCCGTGCGACGTGTGACCCGCAGCTCTGATTGGTCAAAATCTCGTCGCTTCCCCACAGGCCTCGCCCACTCTCCGGCAGAGGACAGCTTGAAGATGGCGGCGTCCCTGAGGTGCTTTCTCCGCTCGGGAAAGGTAACCGCTTCTTTCCGAACTCTTCTGTGACATCTTTGTGTTTTTTTGTTTAATAAAGTGTTTAATGACGTCTCTGTCTCGCTGTCTTCCTGCAGAAAGCCGTGTCGGCTTTGGGCCAGCGGGAGTTTCACAGGAGCGCTCCGGCCGCGGCGCAGGTCAGTTAGCAGCTAGCAGCTAACAGGCTAAAGACATGCGTGTTGTTTTGTTGTTTTAACTCCAGTTTTTAGGACAAAGTGAAGCTGACAGCTGTCCTGGTTAGTGGTTGCCTGGTTAAACTGGCTGCTGCCTGGTTGTTTCTAGGTTTTAGAGGTCGTTCAGTTGTCCGGTCACTGAGCAGAGATGCGGGTTGTCTCATCAGGTCAACCCGCCCTGACAAGTGACAGATGTCGGACAATGTTTACAGAAATCACCGTAGAGGATAAACTGGTGACTTTAGCTGGTTGGAATAAAGAAAAACATACATTTGTCAACCTGTGTGTGCTGTTTATAGTTTTTTTCTTACAAAAATATGAAGGATGTTCATCTAAATCTACAACATTTGCAAACACATTCAGTCTTCACAGGAAAAACTGTCATTATTATTATTATTATTATTATTATTATTATTATTATTATTAATAATGAATTTTCTGGTGAAAGTGTTCATCAGCAAAATTTGAACTAGAAAAAAATTTCAAAAACAACCTATAAAATGTTCTCAACTCGGGATGTAACCTACAGATACTTTTCTGGATTATTTAATTAGTTGTTTGGTCTATAAAAAGTCAGAAAATGGTGAATATTCTGGGTTAATAATTCCAAAATCCCCAGATGACATCTTCTAATATTTAGTTTTACCAACAACCCAAAGAGCAGGGCTCCATTTTAGAAGATATTTCTAATCTCAGTGGGACTTCCTGGTTAAATAAATGCAAAGATATTCAGTTTACTGCCACAAAGGAGGGAACAAATCAGAAAATATTCAGGTTTTTTTTCTTGCAGAATACTCAACTGCTATTACTGATTAATCGATCATCAAAATAGTTAATAGCTGATAACGAATTGATTAGTTGCTATAGCTTTGGTCCCGTCCATTAATCATTTTGAATTTTTAGTGGGTAAACACAACATATATGAACGATAAATGGGACAAATAGACGCAATTTTACTCCACTAATTAAGGAATGAGATCTATTAAATGAGCAAAAAGGACAAAAAACACCCGCAACAGTCCCATCCTTTAGAGGAATTGCATTTGAGACCAGAAACTACAAAACGCTTTAAATTATGTAATCAATGTAGTAAATATATAAGAAAAAGGAAATAGAAGCACACACTGTCCTCTAAAATATGCCAACAGTAGAGTAAAAGTTCCGTCTTTTTCTACTTGAACTCTTTGAATTTGAGACAAAAATAGATACTGACGTTTGCTTTTAGTTCCCATTCCTTATATGCAAATAACAGTCCATTATTTCACAAATTTTTAAAAGAAGCATTAAATAAAGTGCCTAAAGACAAATGTGTACTTAGACAATACCACCAGGATAATTAGCTTTTTCATTCATTTATTTAAAAATAATAGCATTTTGTAATATTTTTTGAATTTTCTCACGTGCTGCCAGTTTTAAATGTCCTGCCAACATTTCAATAGAATTTTAGTGTGGATATTTTCCATAGACCTTCTATTTCTTGTCATTATTTTCATTCTGGCTACTACTACTAGTGTACAGTTGTTGTTGTTCTGTATCCAGATGTTGTACGTGCCTTTGAACTGAATTAAATGATCCTGTTGTGAGGTCCAGACAGACGGCCTCTCGTTACATCCAAGCACAATTTAATGTGAAACAGGATTTATAGCTGAGTTTATCCTGAAGCGACAGTAAATAAGTCTAATTTTAATGTGAATTTTGTGCAGGTAGTTTGTCATGAGGATGAGTCGGTGGTGTTTCTGTCCTCACTGATGATGTTGTTGTTGTCAGGTGACGGTTCGCGATGCCCTGAACCAGGCGATGGATGAGGAGCTGGAGAGGGATGAGCGGGTGTTTCTGTTGGGTGAGGAGGTGGCCCAGTACGACGGCGCCTACAAGGTGAAGATGCTCTGCCTGTTTATTCTGCACCGCCTGGTTTATTACAGTGTTTTAAGGAGAAAAGATCCAGCAAACACGGCTCCTGATTAGTCCATTCTCACTATGGATGCAGATTTTAAACTGTTTCCTCAACAGATAGAAGCATCAGAAATCTGTTACCAGTTAATTGTTAAAATAAGAAAAGCACTCAGAGAGCAGTACTCCTCCAAGGCTGCACAGTCGTTGTATCATTTCTGATAGATGAAATCTAGAAAAAATTTGTGGCAGAAATCACGGCACTATAGACTGATCATCAATGACTCATAAACAAATGCTGCATTTCTACAAAAAATCCTGAACACCTTAAGGGGGAATGAATAGCCTTGATGGAGTACTGCGCTCTCTGAGTGCCTTTCTAGTTTATTACTATTATTATTATCAATGTAACAAAAAGCACGAAAGCACATCATTAGTAAACTTTCTAGCTTTATGTTAAAAGATAGGACAGGCAGATGAGCTAATGATGCAGTATCTAGTTAAGGTTTTTTATGTCCATAATTGTCCTTTAACCCTCCAACTCCCAAAAATCGCCAGCAGGCTTGAAACCCTGGATCTTTTGAAAAAAAAAAAAAAAAATCTCCACAATAGCCCAGTTTGTCAAAGCCAAACACTGTGAGGCCAAGTGTCATATTTTCATCTGTCTGATGGTCCTTAAACTGTCGTTCTAAAGAAACGACTAAAATTACACAATTTATCAGAGACAGAAACTGTAAAAATAAAGAGACTGACTGGATTTTTAACTTTCCGACAGTCCTTGAACTAATCGTGTGGCGTTCTGTCTCTAAATCACCTTAATCTACATGCTTCCTTTAAAAATACACCATTTGCAATTAAAAGATTCTGCAAGAAACTAAAAATTCTGCATTCTTTGGTGAAGATGTGAAGACCGACAGTCACATGACACAAATTCAGAGACTTTTCAGGTTAACTGCAGACATTGTTTAAACAGGGCGGAGAGGAAATGAGCATAGAAACAAATAAAAACGGTGAGTTTAACTTACCTGTTGTATCTGGAGGTCTGCTTTTTTTTAGTGTTGCTAACATCTGTGAACATTTAAAAAATGTTGGACATGTTCATTCTAGTTTTTTTTCTTTTTAAATAAGCATTTAAATAACTTCATCTTTTGTTTTTTGATTTCTGTTATTTATTGCATGTCACACTGTTCAGAAGACATTTCTGAGTCAGTTCTGAAACTAATTATCAGTGATAATCCATTTTATCAGAAAACTGAACCAAAACCTAACCTTAAAGTTGTGATATTTCATCAAAGTCACTTTAATCTACGTGTCTCAATTAATAATTTGCGAAGTCAAAACATCCACGACAGTCAGGAGAAGCATTTCATGACTTTTTGGCTGAAACTTTACATTTTTCTATCTGTTGTTCTGTTTCCATAGAGGTGCAGGACTTTATGTTGCAGAGAAAAATGAACCCACAGTGAAGAAAAATGCGACAGGAGTAAAAATGTCTAGAATCTGGAATTCAGAGAGTTAAAGCACTGACATATGTAAAGATATGAAGCTCTCCAAAGCTTGTTCTCATTATGATGTGTGTGTTTCAGGTGAGCAGAGGTTTGTGGAAGAAGTACGGAGACAAACGCATCATCGACACTCCGATCTCAGAGGTGAGACTCCAACTTGTTTTGTTTTTTTGTTCACAAACCTGAATCTCCTTCATAAAACACGATCGACTTTCCTCCCCTGGTTTTCTTGGTGTCTCTCTGATGTAGATGGGGTTCGCTGGCATCGCAGTTGGAGCCGCCATGGTGAGTTTTTATTCACCTGAACTCAACAGCCTCAAACTACTGAGTTTATTTATCATCAGCTGTTGGATAGGATTTGATCAGATAATTTCTGATTATGACGGAGTGTAAATTTGGGGAAAAAAACTGAATCCATCATGAAAAGTTGCAGCTCTGATCATATTAATGTACACTGTGTCCCAAAGTTCATTCTCCCCACTGGACAGCATGTTTGGTTGGTTCCACCTGGTCAGTCAGGTTCTGTTTGGTTTGTCTGATTAAATTGTTGGGTCCCAGTAGATGAACTTCCTGCTTGACCAAAAAGCATCAAACTCACAACCAGATTTTGGAATCGTTACCATGACTACCAGTCAGAGTGGAAAAGTTCCTCCGTCAGAGTCTGAGATTCGTGCACAGGCCAACTTGAAAATTATCCAAAATTGCAGACAATTTGTCCAGAATTAGACAAAAGGTGTCAGAAATGACAAAAATCTTCCAAAAATGATTTCAAAATGACACAAAAATTGTCCAAAATTAGTTAAATCTGTTCAGAAAGAAGTCAGTATTATTAAAAAAAAGACTGAAAACTTGCAGAATGACATGAGAGAGTTAGAAGCAGAGTGGTCAAACCCACAGAAAATCAGTTTTATATCATTTCTGTAATATTTTTTGGTCTAGATTTTAGTGGCAGAGTGGTCCAACCCAAATATCACAGTGGTGCTACGGATGTTAGAACATTCTGGAAAACACAAAACTTTGAACCCATTTTTATCAAAAACTACAGAAAGTGGATCAGACCACTCTGCTTCTGAACCCTTAAAGTCCAAGATGCTACCAAAATGATTCAAAATGTCTCCAAAATGGTCCAGGATTACAGAAAATTGTCCAGAAATGATTTCAAACAACTAAAATTTGTTCAGAATGAGTTGAAAATAATCTAAAATGACTGGAAAATGGTCCAGAATCATTCAGAATTTCTCTCAAACGATAAAAAATGATCTAGAATGAACCTGGATTCTGCAGCTGATTTCTTCATTTCCTCTTCAGGCCGGCCTCAGACCCATCTGTGAGTTCATGACCTTCAACTTCTCCATGCAAGCCATCGACCAGGTCATCAACTCTGCAGCAAAGACCTGCTACATGTCTGCCGGGCTGCAGGCGGTGCCCATCGTCTTCAGAGGACCCAACGGGGCGTCGGCCGGCGTCGCTGCTCAGCACTCGCAGTGCTTCGCTGCGTGGTGCGTTCACTTCCACCCCGTGTCCCTCAGCTCTCAGTGCAGGAGGCAGAGATGATGACCTCAGCTTCTAGAAGGAAAGAGAGTTGTTGTTGTTAATGACAGGTGGTTGTTTGTGTCCTCAGGTATGCTCACTGTCCAGGTCTGAAGGTCGTGAGTCCCTGGAACTCAGAAGATGCCAAAGGTCTCCTGAAGTCGTCCATCAGAGATGACAACCCTGGT
Organism: Amphiprion ocellaris; assembly: GCF_022539595.1. Lineage (NCBI taxonomy): Eukaryota > Metazoa > Chordata > Actinopteri > Pomacentridae > Amphiprion > Amphiprion ocellaris. Next base: position 37,337,395 of record NC_072770.1, read on the forward strand.
GAGCGCAATACAGCTGTAAAATAACAGAATTTTTATTATGCGACCGTTTGTCACAGTTAAGTCACTAATAGCTTAATGTCTGGGGCGAAAAGTGCAGAATTTTTTTGCTTTTTAAAGAATCTAGTTCGAACAAATAGGTTATTTATGGTGAATTTTTAATTTAGACTTGTAGAATAAAGTGATTTGGATTAAAAGTTTACAACTTGAAGCTCAGATTTGTAAGGTTTCCACGTTGTAATTTAGGTGTTTTTTTTTTCAAAGATGACATGTAGTTTAAACACCTCAGTGTGATTTTAAATTGTATAGATCATCTCATCAGACAGAAGTAGAGCAGAAGCGGTTTCAACATTGTGAAGTTATATAAAACTACAGAGCCCAGCATACCGCTAGCACTACGACTGATTATTCATTTTTGATTGGTGGTAGATTTATTTGTTTATTTTGTTTAACCTTTATTTACCAGGTAAGATAGTAGAGAACTGGTTCTCATTTTCAATAAGGATTTGGAACCAGATCCATCATTCTTTTTGCGTCTAAAATCTGTGGAGTTCCACAAACATTTCACTCATTCTCCAGGTCTCAGAGCACTTTTTGGTTGCAGTGATGGGTTTGTAGAAATACACAATAAAGCTCACATAACAAACATCTTTATTATTATAAACTAGACCACGGGATGTTGTGCAACTTTTTCACAATTTTGAAAGATACAGCTATGCAACTTCTGTGTTTTTAAATACATGTCCCAAAAAACTTGACATAATTTCATCATCTAATAATTAGTTTAAAATGACTTTGCTCTTTTTGCTCAAAAAACTGTAATCATTTTTGTTTTACTGCTTTCAGGAACAGACCTGCCGTTTACTGCAACAGAAAAGGTGTTCTGTATTGAACTATGGCCAAACTCAGTCAAATGTGAATATGCAGCGTGAATTTTAGAAAGTTTCATGAACAAGTGCCAACAGAAAAGCAGATTTGAACGTGGCATGAAGAAGCGTCAGGAGGAATTCAGTTTCAGCGGCGCACACATCAACATTTATAATAACTTTGGAACATTATAAAATTACCATCCCCCAGAATTTTTCATTTGAAATTTGTAGAATAAAACATTTTCTGTCCAAAATAAATCCTATTAAATATAATTTCTCCTGACCATGTAGTCACTCCGACATGGACATCTCAAATGAAGTCAATTTTTTGGGGACACCCTGTATATGTGAAAAAAACAATTTTACATCTATATTTTTGGTTTATTACACTTTTGACCAATTTATTGTCATAATTACGACATAAGTTGATACATTTTATTAAAACTTGGGATATAAGGGTTATATTGATGTAAAGCAAATAGAAATACTCCAGAAAATTGCACTACAGCATGTAAAAATGTACAAATACATGCTGGTGGACTGTATGGTTGCTCTTAAAGGGTTTAATCCTAAAATCTCTCCTAGATGTGAACAGTTGTAACGTTAGAATATAAACTCTAAAAGTACGTCTTTCAGGTAACAGTGAGTCGTTTTATCAGGTCGTTATTTAACTTTGTTTGTGTGTTTTTGCTGCAGTGGTTTTCCTGGAGAACGAGCTGCTGTACGGAGTTCCCTTTGAGATGTCTGAGGAGGCTCAGTCCAAAGATTTCACCATTCCCATCGGCAAGGCCAAGGTGGAGAGAGCAGGTAGGAACCGGATCAGACTAAAGACGTCACAATGGAAAACTCCTGCAGGTTGAACGGAGGAACTAAAGAACTCTGAAGGTCACCATACAAACAGACTGGAAACATCCCTGAGGCTACGACATCCCATAATGCTCTGCTCCCTGTTCTAAACCAACAGTAATAGAAACATTCGACTGTTTCACTTTTATCTTTAATGGTTCCTCAGATGTTGTTCAAACAGAGTCAAGTTTGAGTGTGAAAAAAAAAACCTGCTGAAATTTTAAAGAGAAATTATCTCAGAGAGTGTTTGATTTTCCACAGATACTGATTAAATATCCAGAAGTAAATGATTTCAGATGGAAGAACGTTTAGTTATTAATCGATAAAATCATGCTGATAGTTTCCATATTTGAGGGCAAACAGGAGGAGATGTTGGTAAAAAAGTGACAAGAACATCTGAATCTGTACGTTTGTTGTTTCTGAACCTCTTCTTCTTCTACTACTTCTGCTTCCTCTTCTTTGTCTTCTCGTTTTTCCTCTACTACTTCTTCATCTTCTGGTCCTTCTTCGTCCTGTTTTTTTTCTTCTTCCTCTTCTTCCACTACTTCTACGTCTTCTTTTCTTCTCCTTTTCCTGTCTTCTCCTTTGTTTTCTTCTACTTCTTTTCTTCCTCCTCTTATTCTCCTCCTTCTTTTTCTTCTTCTTCCTATTGTTTTCTTCCTCTTCTTTTTCCTCCTCCGTCTTCTTCTGCTCCTTCCTGTTTGTTCTTCTTTTTTCTTCTTGTTCTTCTTTTTTCTTCTACTTCTTCCTCTTTATTTTTCTCATCTTCTACTACTACTACTTCTTCCTCATCCTCATAATCTTCTCCTCCTCTTCCTCTACTCCATGTTTCAGGAAGTCACATCACTCTGGTGTCTCACTCTCGGTATGTGGGTCACTGTCTGGATGCCGCCGCCGTCCTCGCCAAGGAGGGGATCGAGTGTGAGGTAAAGAGACTCACCTGTTGATACCCGAGTCTGTCCTCAGCTGAAGCTCAGCCGCTCACCGCTTCCTGTCGTTGTCCTTCAGGTGATCAACCTCCGCACCATCCGTCCGATGGACGTGGAGAGCATCGAGGCCAGCGTGATGAAGACCAACCACCTGGTGACGGTGGAGGGCGGCTGGCCTCAGTTCGGAGTCGGAGCCGAGATCTGCGCCAGGATCATGGAAGGTAACGACCCAGTTCTGGCTTCAGTGAAACGTTTGTCGTCCAGACGAGGGCAAATTAACGACGACGTTAAGATTCAGGAGCTGAATATTCATCATGTTGCTCAGTCGCTGCTGGTTTACTCGTTGCATTTTTACTCTCCGTGAGGTCATTTTTCTTTCAATATAAAGTCTAAAGCTCTTTCTTTTTTACTTTACTGTGTTATATCTGCTTTTTTACATGTAAGAGTTCTGCACAGAGTCAAAAAAGGGTCATTTTCACCCACAGAAGATTAATCAACACATCAGTTATAAGCTGCACATCCTGTAATTAATAGTTCATCTGTGTTGGTTCTTTAATCTGCTCAGTTCCAAGTAGTTTTTGTTCACATTTTTTTCTTCACTGTGGCTCATTGTTCGCTGCTATTTAAAGTCTTGCACCTCTATGGAAACGTAGAGGTGCAACAGTCATGAAGGAGAGAGAACTCTGAAAATGTCTTCAGCGCAGCAGTTAGAATGATGGAAATCACAAAGTAAGACGTAAAAAATCAGTTGAATGGGAAAACTTTTAACCCTCATATCATCCTGTGGGTCAAATTGGACCATTTTAAAGTTTGAAAATGTGAAAAAAAATCTATATTTTAAGAGTGAAACTTCTGATGTTCACGTTTTCAACATTTTTTGGGAAATCTTTGAACATTTTTTGGTGGAAAAAAAAGAAATGTTAAAAATGTTTCTTTAAGAACATTCACATAAAAATCAACCAAAATCCGGCAAAATTCGCTGGATTTTGGTTGATTTTTATGTGAATGTTCTTCAAGAAAATATTAGAAGTTTTACTGATACATATGTAATCACTTTAGATATTTTTAGGATTTTTTTTTGGAAGATTTTTACTCATTTTAAAAAAATATTTACAAGAATTTTCTCGCCAAATTTGGGGGATTTTTTTTTTTTTTTTTTTAAATAAAACTTTCAAGGGAAACTTTTAAGGAATTATTGGAATTTTCTTCCTGAAGGTTTTGCAAATTTTCAGAAATTTGGAGAATTTTTTGGCTGAATTTTTGGATTTTTTTCAGACAAGGAAACAGTATTTTTTGGTACCTGTAAATGAAGACAACAGGAGAGTTAATCAACAACATTTTTCCACAGATGTTGCCACCACTGGAGGAAAGATGTTGACTGTTCATACTAAAGATATTTAACTAATTAGTTTCTTATCTTCTCTGTGGAAACACTTCCTGATCTCCTGCTTTCTAGGGATGATTCCTTCTTCATTGAGACTCAGCGTAACCCCGACATCCAGGCAGTTCAGAGCTAACTTCATGCTAACAGCTTAGCCTCATAGTGTAGCCTCTAATGCACAGACATGACGTCGCAGTAACTGTTCAGACTCATTAAACCATAAACAAACTGTTTTGTCAACTAAAATGTGCTTCTTCTCTTCCCTGGGAGAGTTTAATGGCTAAATCTTCAAACATATTTGGTCACATGACCAGTAGAGAGCTTAGAAACAGAGTGATCTAACCCACAAAAAATCTGAGTTTTATATAATTTCTGTAATACTTTAGGTCTAGATGTCAGTTGCAGAGTGGTCTTTCAGCAGTTTTCAGGTGTTTTTCAGGTGCTTCCATGTCTTTTAGCAGATTTTTTGTGTTTTTAGCTCTAGAAGGAATTTCCAGCTGTTTTCCCCACATTTTTCCTGACATTTCCAGGTACTTTCACCTGATTTACACCATTTTCTACGCGTTCACGGCAGTTTTTCTGACATTTTCAGGAATTTGCATGTGTTTTCATCTGTTTTTCTCATTGCTTTTAGAAGGTTTTTCAGGTGGTTTCATGTTGCAGCTTTTCTGATGTTTTCAACTGGTTTTTTTGGGCATTTTTTGGTAATTTTTTTTTAGACATTTTCAGATGTTTTTCAGGTGTTTTCTGCAGTTTTCAGGTGCTTCCATGTCTTTTAGCAGCTTTTTCACGTGTTTTCAGCTCTATAAGGAATTTCTCACAGTTTTTTCAGCTGTTTTCCCCACATTTTCAAGACATTTCCAGGTACTTTCACCTAATTTAAGCCGTTTTCTACGCGTTCACGGCAGTTTTTCTGGCATTTTCAGGAATTTGCACATTTTCATCTGTTTTTCTGGGTGTTTTTTGAAGGTCTTCCAGGCGTTTCAGGTTATTTCATGTTGCAGTTTATCTGGTGTTTTCAGCAGTTTTTCCAGATGTTATCAGCTGTTTTGAAAAGGAATTTTAATCACATTTTCCAACTATTTTCCAGGCATTTTTAGATGGTTTCATGTTGCAACTTTTCTGATGTTTTCAGCGTGGGTTTTTTGGGCGTTTTCAGTGATTTTTTAGACATTGCTGTTTTTCAGTTGTTTTCTACAGTTTTTAGCTACTCTTCCATGGCAGCTGTAATTTTATTGATTAATCAGTGATTGATTGATGTTTCCTTCCAGGTTCTGCCTTCAACTACCTGGACTCCCCGGTTACCAGGGTAACGGGCGTCGACATCCCGATGCCATACGCCAAAATCCTGGAGGACCACAGCCTGCCGCAGATCAAAGACATCATCTTCTCCGTGAAAAAGACCCTGAACGTCTGAAGAACGTTTGAAGAACGTCCAGCCCACGTTGTAAATACCAAGAAAATGTTCCGCTAGAAAAACACTCCTCCGTTTTCCAGCCAGACGTTGGTCGAAGAAACGCACAACTTTACGGGTTCGGGATTTTCTCACCAAACGCCCGAAGGCTGGACCCATGTGGAAGTTTAAGAACAACCAAACTACAGAGTGAGCACGAAAAATAATCCAAATTTAGTTACTTTATCTTCCTTAATAGCTTCCGTCTGACTTCACATCAAAAGTTTTATTTATTTCACCACTTTCCAGATATTTTTGATCTAAAACTAACACCAGACTGCGTTTTATTTGGCTAAAGTTCTTAATTTAGACCTTTTTTCTTTTGTAAATTAAAAAAAGGAGTTAATATTCGATTTAACTGCTTTAAAATCTAAGTGTTTATTTAGTTACAACTTGTGCTCTCTATGTTTAGTTGTTACTAAACTTCTGTGTATTTCCACCAAACACGTGTAATTCAGATTGTTAACCGTCTCTGGGACACAGCGATATTTATTGTAGCTGCAGCGGCTCTGTGGGTGTTTCTGTGGCTGTAAACGACTCTGTTACCTGAAATAAACCCTTTCAGTCCTTTAAACGCTGCCGTCCTTCTTTCACGCCTCGCTGATCGGTGATAATTATCGTTAGACCGTGATTCTGGTGCAGGAAAAGTCACCCTGGAGGCCAAAAAAAATCAGAAAACTGAGTGTTCCACCACAATAAAATACGTAAAATAAAAACATTCTGCAAAACTTAAACTAGAATGGAGTCTAAAGCTTCAGAATGCTTCATCTTTTTATACCAGAAGTGAAAAAAAGTCATTTAAACACTTATTTTGAAGGTTTTTATTTTCTGTTAATATATAAAGAGCTGCACAATCTGGTGCTAATTATAGTTAGAAATGGAAATTATTCATTTGTTTTTGCTGAATTTCTAATTTGTCCATATTTAGCTGCAACCAAACCAAATTTACATTAATAACTAGTGGTGGGATGTAATTTTAAAAAATCTAATTAATTACAGGCTTTGTAATTAATTGTGATTTATCTCATTTTTGTCAAACAGCAACGTTTGACACAAAGTTTTTTTAATTCAGTTTTATTTATATAGCGCCAAATTACAGTGAAATTGTCTCGAGACGCTTTACAGAACCCATATGGCTGAAAATGAAATTTGGTTGACAGATGAATCAATGAATAGACATATATGCATTTAGAATTTGAAATTTATAAAATTTTAAAATGGAAAATATAGAAAAAAGTGATTTTGATGATTTAAAGCCTGGATATAGTTGGTTTTCCCACCAGGTTACTATTTAAAATGAGAACCAGTTCTCAACTAACTTACCCAGTAAAAAGAACGTTAAATAAATTTAAAAAGTATGGAACATAACATAAGCTTAATTAGTTCAAGGACCTTCAAAAAGTTGAAAATCCACAGATTCATTCTGTTTTCATTGTTTCTAGATCTAATAAATGCTGTCATTTTGATGGTTCTTTTTTTTAAAGAAATATAAAGTATTATTGATAAAAGTTATATGTATTTTTTTATAAAGTAAAACTTTATAATTAAGTTGTTAAAAGGCAGACAATACGTGTATGGTTCCCTCATTCATTTTTCCGTTTCAAAATAAAATCTAAAAAAACAAGAAACCACGATGTTTTGTTTGTTTTTCCGTTTTTAAAACCTAAATGTAGAAATGTATTATTTAACTAATGAAAAAACCACAGTGTTGTTTTTTTGCTCTAGCTTTTTAAACCCGAAATACAAAATACGGCTGTTGTTTTATTTTGTAACAACAACACAAACAATGCCTCTTTCAAATCGCTGTAAGCTAGACAATGTGCTACAAGGCCAGTTTTATCAAAAGTCGCTGTCTTTCAAGCTGCAGAAATAACATTGATGTCTATGAGCAGCTGGCTGTGCGACGAGTGAACAGGGACCGTCTGCAAATAGCAAAACCGCTGCAACAGCGAAGAGAGGCACTACACAAATATTCAATAACTTAACTTTTATACACTGTAGCGTCACCAAATTTACTGCAGCCATCAGTTGTCTCCTGCTGGTCATACTACAACTCTTGGTTTGATACTAAATGTAAAATCTGAATTTTAAGGAGTTTTTATTATTTTATTATTATTTTATTAGTCATAAAATTCAATAACTTCACTCTTATACATTGTAGTATCACCAAAATCATTGGAGCCATCAATTGGCTTCTGCTGGTCATACTACAACTCTTGGTTTGATGGATTGAGAGGCATTGTTTATGTTTTTACAACGTATATCTCATGAGTTATTGATGCCGGAAGTCCGAATCTGTGAATATCTTGCCAACTTTACCTAACTTGGATTCCATCGTTTCTTCTCAGCGTTCATAGAAACACGTGTTTTTTATTTCGCCAGCACATTTCTTTTTACTGCCTGTAGGTGATATTTACATGGATATAGACTTTATTAAGTAGTGATGCCGACGGTCTTTTTTTATTTAGTATCTTTATTTGACACACAGCCAGGTCTGGTCGGGACGAATCTGCGACTAAACATCTGGAGATGTCGGTTCCAACATGGCGCTGCCTGGCAGGTTCTACAGATCTGCTGTTTTCACCACATAGAACAAGCCGTACATCTTATGCTGAAACGTATAGTGTTTTAAACTTAATTAGCTCTTTTACAGCTCACAATAATGACAAGATCTGGGCTGATCGTGATGCTGTGCTATTCACTGCACTGCTGCCGCTCATTGTGGCGCAACCTGTGCGCTTCTGCCTGTTCAAAGCAATCAGTGCTGATTACCGATGGCGAACCGGTCAGCGGGATCACTGTAGGCTTTGGAAGGATTAAAACTATCAAGATGTTCCACTAGTAAAATACTCGCTGAAGGTGCACCTGGAGAGTTTCCACCACAATCTGCTTGGATATTCCACAATCTGTTGCTCGGTTCTACATCACTGACGGGTCGCAGCAAGAAGACAGACCACCGATCAGCTGGTTTTGTTCCTGTTCTCCTGAGATGTGCATCTCAGTCCGGGTCCAGGGACGCTGCAGGACTCCGCTGCTGAGCTCTCTGTAGGCCTCAGGAGGAGGTAAGTGATCAGTCACTTTCTCCACCAAGTGCTCCACAAAAGGACGGAACTTGATAAACTCTGCAGCTATCATCAATAACATCCCACTCTGAGAGTTCTGCCAGAACAGCTGACCGTCTCATTAAATCCTCTGCATAAAACCCTGCAGTGACAAAGCAGAGACTAAAACTTTTCAGACTGTCAATCATGCTAAAGTCCTCTGGGACCCTAAGTTGAAGCCGAGAGGATTATTTGGTGGACATTTAAACATTAGAAACCTCGTTGCAAAGAGTGATCAACTGATTCATTTGTTGTCGATTCAAATCTGGACTTTGTGTGTATCTTTGAGACGTGGCTACAGCCATCCACTGTGTTCATGGTAGCAGGTTATCAGTGTTTCAGACAGGACAGATCTGTGGGGAGGGGAGGAGGGCTGCTCATTTATGTTAAAAATGGCAATAAATGTGAACATGTGCTCAAAACTCCTAACACTGTGGAGTAGTAAGATTTGTCCAATAAATGTCTTTTAACATTGTGGGGATATATAGACCTCCTTCAGCAAATAACGCTTTTTATGATCAGCTGACAGGAATCATAACAAAGAGCTTCTTCTTATGGATTATTTTAATTCAGACTGGGGTGACAAATCGAAGAGAAAAAAATAAAATGCATAACAGATAAATATAACTTAGATCAGATGGTAAAAGGTGCAACAAGGATTTCAAAAATCTCAAGTACACAACTGGACCTGATTTTCACAAATAGAACAGAGAGAATAACTAAAAGCTACAACCTGATCACTGGTTTGTCTGATCACAATCTAACCCTGGTAGCAAGGAAACTGATGAGGAAAAGATTTAACTTCATTAAACAAACCTGTACAAACGTGTTTCATTGCATACCAAAAGACAAGAAAGCTGCATTTGAAACAGAAATAAGACCGCAGATCTTGAGAAGTGTTGTAAGATATTTACAGACAAAATTAACTCTATCAAAGAAAGCTTTACTGTAAAGGTCCAGACAAAAAGTAAAAGAAAGCCTGACTTGCCCTGGCTAAATGAAAATGTGTGGAAATTAATGAGAGTTAGAGCTACTGCACTAAAAAAGCTGTTAAATCAAAAAGGGACACAGACATTTTGATTTTTAAAGGGCTGAGGAACAGGGTTATAAAAGAACTGAGACAAGCTAAATCTAGTTTTTATCTCTGTTTATTACATGATGCAAAAGGTAATAGTAAGACTATCCAGCAGAACATTAACAATGTTATGAGGAAGGAAGCACGGTGTTTTGATGTCTAGCTTAAAATTAAGGATGAAATAACTGGTGACAAGGCTACTGTTGCTGCTACTTTAAATCATTATTCTTTTGAATCGGTGGATGAACTAGGACAGAATTTCAAAGAAAGGGAAGTGGATATTGTACCTGTGAATGTTACAGAGGAACCTTTTGATCTGTCCCTCACAAATGTTATAGAAGTGAGTAAAATAATTTAAAAAGCTCAAAATGTAAGGAAAACTACCAGCTGGACACCATGTTTATTAAAAAACATTGTGATTTCTTTGTTCCACCTATTACTCACCTAATTAATCTATCACTCACACAAAGTCTTTTTCCCAGCGCATGGAAACAAGCAATTATCACTCCAATTTTCAAGTCTGGAAATCGCCATGAAGCCAGTAATTATCGGCCCATAAGTATTCTGCCTGCATTGTCCAAGATTGCTGAGAAGGTTACAGCACCAGGAGTTGGTGGAGTTTATTTGTGTGTGTTGACCAGAGAAGAGAGTTAGCATCCAGTGAATATTAGCTTTAATGTGAATTAGCAATGCTAACTGAGCTAGCTGACCAGTCCTGATTAGCAGTTAAATGTAGCATCAAGCTAACAATGTTTGTGTTGTTTCCTGTCAGCAGCTGAAGTGTGTTGTGTTCCTGTAATGTGGTTCATTAAGTTCATAAAACTGTGGCTGGTTGACGTTAATGTAACGTTCAGGAAACTTAAATGTGATTAAAACAGTAACGTTAATGTTCTAGTTGTCAGTAATCAGCTTTAATTTCACACTAAAACAGACTCTGATAGTTTTAAATGACATCAGTTTCATTAATTTGTTGAAAATTGTCTCAGTTGTGATGTTGCTGCTGATTCATTAAAACCAGATGATCCGTGTTGAAGATACGTTTAGTTCTAGTATCAGAAGTACAAGAAGGAAAATGGACGTTTAGTTCTTCTACGTCAAAGATTTCAGGAATAAAATAGCTAAATGAGTCTTTATGCCTCAAACTCTTTTACAATCATGAAATAATGAAATAATCAGAAATAATATAAATATCAGAGAAAACCTGAGAGAATAATTTCCTGAAAAGTCTGTGAAGGAAAAGCAGCTTTTTATCCTGAAAGATCAGAATCAGCTCCAACATCTGCATCTGACAGCATCAAGTCAACCAGAAAGAAAAGAAAAAAGAAAATGATTTCTTTCTGATCACATCTGTTCCGCTGCTCACAGGCTGCTGCTGCTCACATTCTTCACATTTATAGTCCACTTTTAAAAGTTCAGCAGACAGGTGCTCTGCTTTGGAGTGTGACGATGTCGTCGGTGATGTGGAGAGTGAAGTTTCCGTTTCATCCACAGCGTGCTTTAGGACAGCTGGGTCGGACTTGATGTTTGAAATACTGACCAACAGCTCAGATTTAACTGTCTGTAGTTCCGTTTTGATGGATGTTAAATTTTCACTCAACGCCGCCAGGAGCTGGGTCTTTAAAATAACCACCGTCTCGTTACAGAGTGAAAGTACCAGTTCCTCCTGAAGGTCAGAGATTGCAGCATCTGAGGGCCTCTTCAAAAGAAGATGTAGTTGATGAAGGCGTTCTGGAGCAGGACCAGAAAGACCACGACCAAGCAGCCTTGAGATCTTAGGCAGCGTCTCCCTCAGGTGGGTGTCAACGGTGTTCTCAGTCAGGTCTGTGGTAATCCTGTCAAAAAACAAAACAGAAAACCATCTAGATTATAAATCAACATGTAACCAAAGCACTCTGTGTATAACGCCATAGTATAGAATGTAGTTCAGAAAATGTCAAAGTATAGTATGCTTTACTCAAGAATAACATAGTATGGCCTGTAGTTCATAGTATAGCATGTCGGCAAAAAACAAAACATAGATTATTATGTGGTTCAAAAAGCACAAAATGATAGAATGTTGCCTAAAATTGTCATGTATGATATGTGGTTCAAAAAATGTCATAGTGCAGTATATTGTCAAAATAGTATGTTATTCAAGAAAACATCAGATTATAATATGTCGTCTAAAAAATACCATAGAATAATATTTCATTGCACAAGTAAAAGTATTGTAATTTTTAAAACTGTTCAAATTCTTATAAAATGTTGCTAAAATAACAACCATAAAAACTAAAACAAAAAAGGTCATAGTAATATGTCAATTAAAAAAGCCTATAGTATAGTGTGTCGCCCAACAAACATCACAGTATAGCCTTTAGTCCACAGCTGTCAGTAGGTGAGGAGCAACACAAAAACAGTCCAAACGCTGGTTTCCAGAGGGTTAGATGAGTATTTATTTGAAAGAGTAAGTTTACAACAACACAACATGTGAGGGGTTTAAAAACAAATGGGTGTTAGTAAAACAAAAATAAATAAACAGAACTAAAAGTGAACTTCATGTTGACATTGATGGGCATTCCAACCAGGAACAAATTAAAAGATAATCAATACTAAAAAAAACTCTTCCTGTTCACCTCTTAAAACCCAAAAACACACCGCAGTAGCACCCTAAACTAAAACTACCAATGGGTTCCCTGTTTTCCTTTGTGAACAATTCAAAGGTCCCTCTCTATCTCCCCACACATCCACCAACCACTGGAACACATCTCCAAAGTTCTGCCGGGCCAGCTCAGCTTCCCCTCAGAAGAAGTGCTGCCACCTGCCAGATGAAGGAGCCTTTTGAGAGGCAGCTGGCATCGTGATTGGACTGTACTTTGGTCTGTTCCAATCCAGCTTCAGCTCCAGAGACGGCAGGCGGGACGAGTCAACGGAGGCCTGGTGGACGAAGGCATGAAGCTGAGTACAATCCAGAAAACAACAGAGGAGGAGTGCAGCAGCCCAGAGCCAGAATAAACAGAGAAGCACATTATGTCTCTTAGAAAACATCATAGTACAGCCTTTGGTATGAAAAAACACCATGATATACATCGTATATTGTACAAATAACAAGTCAAAGGAAAGACCCATACATTGTAGAATTGTAGTAATTGTGGGCTGACTGATTTACTGATTATCAGTATTTTATTTTTTATTGATTTACGGTAATAAATACATTTAAAAATGGTGCTACTTTGGCTCTGAACCTTAATCTACCTGTGGTCGCTCTGTCTTCTGGAGTGATTTGATTGTTTTTACGTCACGAATAAAACTCCTTTAACTTAACATCTGTAAACAAAGCAAAAACGTATCAACAAAGTTTTCTGTTAGAGTTTGTGTTCTTGTAAGTTTAACTCCAAGATTTTAAATACTTTCATTCACTGCAAATGATTATCTACTCCAAATGTCTCACTAATAATCATTATCAGCCTTAAAAACCCACAAAACACCCCTCTATACTGGACCACACTTAGTACAGTCTGGTTCCCCCTTCTGTAAATCTGCTTGGAATCTTCCACTTCCTGTTTGTCAAAGTGGCCTTCTACCTGGACAGGTTTTGTTGGAGCTCATGCAACAAACATTTTGGGTAACTGCACTTTAATATGGATGGATGACACTGAATTAGAGTCTGTTTTAATGAGACTGAGTTAAGATGTGTAGCTCTGTCATTAAATAGGAAATTATTTCTCAGAATTCACAGAGAAAAGTCTGAAATGTTTGCTAGGTTAGCATCCCACATGTTCTTTGGCTCAGCTAATGCTAACTCTCTCCAACTTCTGGATCTCTTGAGTTGCTTGTTGTTAAAATATCTTGCTAGAGGTGCTGAAGCTCAGAAAGTCTGAGATGTTTGTTCAAAATCAGCTCATTCTCAAGTCTGATCTGAACTGTCCTCTTTTGTTTGAACTTTCCCTAAACTTAGGAGTTAATGACAGAGCAGCACATTCAGACTCAGTCTCATTTATGTAGAGATTAAACTTCAGTGTCATTCATTGATGTTAAAGTGCAGTTTTTCAAATGTTTGTTGCACATGCTCCCGACCAAACCAGTCCAGGTGGAAGACGATGTGAAGAGAAAGCTCCAGAGGATGAATATCACACATTTACGTTGGAAATAAATGTCCTTTAATTAGACATTGTCATGCAAAAGTTGGATTTCCCTTTAATGATGTTCAAATCTTTGAGTGTTTTGTTGATGTTGGTTTCTAAATGTTTTCTGACACTCGGCCCCAAAGATTAAAACCTTTTACGGCTCACAAGCTGCAACAATTCACACATTATCAACTATCTTTCTGACTAAACTAAGATAAAAAGTGAAAAACTGCCTGATTCCTGCATCATGAATGTAAATCTTTTTGGTTTTTATGACAGTAAACTGAATATATTTGGGTTTGACATTTTATAAACCAAATCAAGAAATGAATTACTGGAGAAAACAACAGATTAATGGAGAAAGAAAATGTGTTTTCCAACATATATGGCTGAATTACTCCATTACAAGATACATACAATTTTAATTAAATTTTATTTATATAACACCAATTACAGGTCAAATTGTCTCAAGACGCTTTATTTTTATAATTTTTGTATTTTTTAAAAATATGACAAAGTAAGAAATTTAAAGCTCTTGACTAATCCAATTTATTATTTGGTTTTTAAGAGACTAATTGACAATTAAAATAAGTTTCTCCACTAAAACTAATAAACATGAGGTCAAATAGAAGGAAGACTTTTAAATACTGCAGTCCCACGACGACAAGAATAAAGTTTGTCAAGAAAAACTAAATCTGCTGGTGGATTCCATTAAAGTCCTAATAAATGATAATAAAGTGTGATACTAAAGGTTTGTGGTGCTAAAAATCTCCAAGTAAAGATATGAAGTTGAACATCTGGATGGAGGTTGATAAAAGTTGACCTCCCTTCATTTCTCTGGATCCGACTCCATGGATTTTATGGATGGTGGTTAAAGACCTGCTCTTCTAGTGGTCTTCCTTCAAGTCGCTGTAGAAAGTCAGTCCATCCTGGCCGACTTCAACACCTCTTCATGACAACTTGTTCTGCCTCCGACCTCGTGGAAACTCAAGAAACTCGGGAAAACCTGTGGAGACTCGAAGAACTCGTGGAGACTCGAAAAACTCGTCGGGCGGGGGAAGGTGTGGTGGGTGGTGGGGGGAGGTGGGGGAGTAGAGGGGGGAGGCCGCCACCCACCTCCCCGCCTACTCTCCGCCCTGACTCCACCCAGACTCCACCTTGACTCTGCCTTGGCTCCACCCATGTGGAGGAACAGCAACTACGATGCCAAAGGGACGACGAAATTATATTTTTTTATCTGATCTGTAGCTCAGTGAGTTAAGGATTTGCCTGTGGAGCTGCAGGTCGCTGGTTCAAGACCAGACCCTTCTTAAGTTTTTTGAAAATCCTGACAAAGACAAAGAAAGAAAAAGGCCAGTGGTGGGTCTTGAACCTGCAACCTTCCAGTTGGTAGTCTACCCTCTTATCCCCCTGAGCTACTCACTCAGATACTAAATCCTCTTTTTTTTGCGCATTTATCATCTATTTTTTGTCGTTTTCGAATTTTTTTTTAACTCGAGTCTCGACTCGACCGTTTTTCTCAGGAGGTTGGACTTCAGCCTTTGAACTGGAGGGTGGAACCCTCAGTTCCAAGACTTTCCAAAGCCTCCACACCTCCCGAGTCCTCAGGACCTGAGCTTTCACACAGTCTGAGGGCTGAAATTTTCTAAGTCCCACAGTAGATCGCTGATAGATTTAACTTTCAGACAGTCCAAGGACTGATATCTTCGAAGTTCCTGAGTAGTTCTATGTTAGTTTGAACCTTCAGACAGTCTGAGGACTGAAATCGTAGAAGTTTCTCAGTACTTCTCTGTTAGTTTGAACCTTCAGACAGTCTGAGGATTGAAGTTTTAAAAGTTTCTCAGTACTTCTCTGTTAGTTTGAACTTTCTGGTTAACAGAAGCCTTAATATTTGTGACCATGAGTCTTGATTTCACATTTAAACCATCAATCTGAGTTTTTCTTAGACCTTCACCTGTGGGTTTTTTAGAAATCCTCAACAAACTTTGATTCTCTTCACTGAACAGTAAAGTTTGTGGAGATCAGAAGGTAACATTAGTTTGATCAATGCCTTCAACTACTAGTAGACTTTATCTGGAAAGCAGTTTTCTTAAATGAGTTCTTAGTAAATCTGTCCACAATCAAATCAAGAACATAGAAAGAGGAAATGTTTGAAGAAACAACTTGATGTTTTCATTTCAGACTAGAAAACGCTTTCAGACCTTGATCTGTTTTTGCTCTTTTTGATTGTTTTATTGTCTCTTCTGTTTAATTTGATCTTCTAAAGTCTAACTGGTATCTTTTCAAATGTTTTGTCTTTAGTTTGATTCTTCTTAAATGTTTAGTTTTGCTCTTTTCTCACCTTTTATTCTTTTCTAATGTCTGATTTGATTTCAAAATGTTTTGTCTTTTTAATGTTTAATTGTTGTTTTTTCAAATGTTTTATCGGCTTGTTTGAAAAATTTCCCTTTCTTTCCCAATGTTTAATTTTTCGATTAAATCTTTAAGGTTTTTCTTTTTAAATGTTTTCCCACCTGTTAATGTTTAATTTTTTTTTAAATGCTTCATTGTATTTTCTGTTTAATTCCTATTTAAACTTTTGTCTTTAAGATTTTATTTTTTAATAAAATGTTTTGTCTTTTTAAAGATTTAGTAATCTAATTAAATGTTTTGTATTTTTTAAAGGGTTAATATTCTTCTTGTTTAATTGTATTTTTTATATGTTTAATTATGTATAATATTTCATCTTTAATGTATAATATTTTTGTTTGGAAAACTTTGTTTAATTTCATAATTACATGTTTTGTATCTTCTGTTTAATTATCTAACTAAATATTTTGTCTGTTTAATAAAATTCAATTGTATTTAATGTTTAATTTTCTTTTTAAAACTTCTATTGTATTAAATGCTTTTTTCCTTTGATTTAATTGCTTTTTTAATGTACTTTATTTCTTTAATCTTTTTTTCTGTCAAGATTTTAAC
Organism: Amphiprion ocellaris; assembly: GCF_022539595.1. Taxonomy (NCBI): domain Eukaryota; kingdom Metazoa; phylum Chordata; class Actinopteri; family Pomacentridae; genus Amphiprion; species Amphiprion ocellaris. The sequence continues at coordinate 37,354,110 of NC_072770.1, forward strand.
CCCAACCTTAAAAATGAAACAAACCCTTAAATCACAATGAAAATACTTCTGTTGTCACAATCATGAGTTAGTCAATTATTCAGTTTATCAATTCAACTTTATTTGTTTAGCACCTTTCACACAGATGACAAAACTAAACAAGCAAAGAGAAAAAAAATATGCTAAAACTATGATTAAACCTCAAAAACATATTTAAAAAAAAAAAAAAAGATTTAACATGGTAATAAAATGTGTTGTGTCCAGGGGATGGAGGGAGTTTATTGAAGTCTTCTTGGGCTCACATGGGAAATCATTTAAAATATAAACTTGATATTCAGTCTAAGGAAACTGGAAACTGCAGAGCGACAGAAGAACCAACAATATCTCCTGTTTTCTCCTTTAATGAGTCGACTCTTCTTGTGCTTTCAGACCAAAGAACTACAGACTCTTCACAACCTGCTCAAACTCTTGGTACAGGACTTCACCACACGGGTCAAGAAGGTTTCCTTCTCCTCATTTCTACTCTGAAGCTCACCTTCTCCTGCTCAAACTGCTGACAAATGTTTCTGCTGCTCTAAAGTCTGGTCTCCAGAACTTCCTAAAAACTCTCAAAGTCTCTTCTGCTGCAGGTTGCTTTGTAGAACTGTTCCAGAAAACCTCACTAAACCACATGGAGGGGCCTCAAGATAGTCGTCCAAATGAAACCATACAAAAACCAAACTAGCACAACCCAAACACTAAAGTCTCCTGCAGCCTACCAGAGAACCTCTGAGAACAGAGAATCAGGACAGGAACTCTTACCTTCTGGACAACCAGCGCTGGTTCACCAACAAGAATACAGAATGTGTCTGACCAAAAACCTCTAAAGACTCACTACAGCCAAGATAAAGACACAACTCAGCTGCAGCAAATCCACTAATCACTGCACACATTAGCACCATGTGCTAACTGTGGCTAAAGAACCACATGTACCAAGACAACTATCCAGTACAAAGCCCTAAAACACACCAAGAAACACATTAAAGACAATTTTACTGCTGGAAGCTGCAAGCCAACGCCTAAAGAACAAACTCAAGCAAAGGAGCCAAACCCACTTCAGTGGTGAAGAGAAACAGAGGAAATGTTTGTCTGCAGCTAAATAAAGCAGGAAGACACTGAGCTGCTCAGGTGTTCCTGATAACACCAAGCAGCCACCTGGACAGCCAATAGGAACACAGCTTCCTGGAAGTCCAGAGGGCTGGGTTAGTCAAGTAAATTTAGTTTAAAGTTGAAGCAGAAAGTTAACAAAGAAAGTTGAAAACCACCTTCTGATACCTGAAATCTCTGAGTTTTCACACAAAGAACACCTGAACATGTCAAACTGGTTCCATAGTAGAACCCTCATTGTAAAAACGTCATAGTATGGTGTGTTGCTCAAAAAACATTAGGACCCGGCTGTCTAGGGTCGCAGAGGAGCAACACAAAAACAGGACAAACGCTGGTTTCCTATAGTTTAGTATGTCTTCCAAAATATCAGTAAAATATCATAGTTTAGTGTGTCGTCCAAAATATCACAAAAACGTCATAGTTGAGGATGTCGTCCAAAATGTGACTATGTCAAAAAAAAAAGCGATTTTTCAACATGTTGTAAAAACGTGCCATATGATGAAATAATGTAAAGGAGGCCATGAAAAACACTCCAGAAAGGTTTTCTTTGAAAAAAAATCATCATGAATTTTGGCGCAAAAAAACGCCTTACTATACTATGTCGAAAAAAAATGCGATTTTTCAAACATGTTGTAAAAACGTGCCATATGATGAAATAATGTAAAGGAGGCCAGTGAAAAACACTCCAGAAAGGTTTTCTTTGAAAAAAAAATCATCATGAATTTTGGCGCAAAAAAAAGCCTTACTATACTATGTCGAAAAAAAATGTGATTTTTCAAACATGTTGTAAAAACGTGCCATATGATGAAATAATGTAAAGGAGGCCATGAAAAACACTCCAGAAAGGTTTTCTTTGAAAAAAAAATCATCATGAATTTTGGCACAAAAAAACGCCTTACTATACTATGTCGAAAAAAAATGCGATTTTTCAAACATGTTGTAAAAACGTGCCATATGATGAAATCATGTAAAGGAGGCCATGAAAAACACTCCAGAAAGGTTTTCTTTGAAAAAAAAATCATGATGAATTTTGACGCAAAAAAACGCCTTACTATACTATGTCGAAAAAAAAAGCGATTTTTCAACATGTTGTAAAAACGTGCCATATGATGAAATAATGTAAAGGAGGCCGTATATGTCATAGTTTAGTATGTCGTCCAAAATATGACAAAAACGTCATAGTTTAGTATGTCGTCAAAAATATCACAAAAGTGTCATAGTTTAGTATGTCGTCTAAAAAGGCGTAAAAATGTCAGTTTAGTATGTCATCAAAAAAGGCGTAAAAACGTCATAGTTTAGTATGTCGTCCAAAATATCAGAAAAACGTCATAGTTTAGTATGTCATCCAAAATGTCACAAAAAAAATCATAGTTTAGTTTTAGTATTAGAATCAGAATGGCTTTATTGTCATCATACATGGCATGATTAAAATATAAATAGCTGTCGCTGGACGGTGCACAACAACAAGCAATAAGAAATAAAATATCAACCTTAAATCACAAAATCAAATGTGCATATGTAACAAAGCAATACTAAAAATGACAACATCTGCAAGGGAGGCCAGTTATATACAATACGAGAAGAAAATGAAATGGAATAAGAACCAGTAAAATAGAATAAATATGTCAGGAAATTGCATGAAAGCAGCAAAAAGTGACATTGTGCATTCAGGTAGACAGGTGTTTGGAGCTCAGGAGTCTGATGGACCATGAATAGAAACTGTTCCTGAGCCTGTTTGTCCTGTATTTTGAGGATCTCAGTCTCCTCCCTGATGGCAGCAGGCTGAACAGCTTCTGGCCAGGGTGTGTTCTGTCTGCCCAGATCTTTTTCCCTCTGCTGATGCAGCGGGAGGTCACGATGTTCTCCAGAGGGGGTAGAGGGCAGCCGATGATTTTCTCTGCTTTCCTGATAACCCTCTGCAGAGTCTTCCTGTCTGCGAACCAGACAGTCACACAGTAGGTCAGCACAGAATCTATGGTGGCCCGATAGAAGGACACCTGCAGTCTCTCCTCCTGGTGGTTCCTCCTCAGCACTCGGAGGAAGTGGAGTCTCTGCTGGGCCTTTTTAACCAGTGCCGCTGTGTTGACTGTCCAGGTGAGGTCCTCAGATAAATGAGTCCCCAGGAACTTGAAGAAGGCCACTCTTTCCACACGAACCCTGTTGATGGATAGTGGAGCATGGACACCCTTATGCCTCCTGAAATCAATGACCATTTCTTTGGTCTTCTTGGTGTTCAGCTCCAGGTTGTTTCTGAAACATCACCCTGCCAGCTCCTGTATTTCCTCCCTGTACGCTGTTTCATCACCACCGAGATGAGGCCAGCCACAGTGGTGTCATCGGTATGTCGTCCAAAATATGACAAAAACGTCACAGTTTAGTATGTCGTCCGAAATATCACAAAAACATCATACTTTAGTATGTCGTCCAAACTGTGACAAAAACGTCATAGTTTAGTATGTCGTTCAAAATATCACAAAAACTTCAGTTTAATATGTCGTCTAAAATATCACAAAAACGTCATAGTTTAGTATGTCATCTAAAATGTCATCAAAACGTCATAGTTTAGTATGTTGTCCAACAAGTGGAAAAAAGGTGTCCAGGTATCTCAACTGGTTGAGAGGGTGACTCGTAAACAGGGCTGCGTCTGAGGTGTAGGTTCAATTCCAGCTCAGGGCCCTCTACTGCAGGTCTTCCCTGTCTTCCTCTCTATTTACCTATTGAATAAAACCAACAAGAGAAAAAAACGTCATAGTTTAGTATGCCGTCCATAATATCACAAAAACGTCATAGTTTAGTATGCCATCCATAATGTCATTAAATAGAATACAATATGCTTTATTGTCATTATACAGTGTATAACGAGATTTCAGAGCTTCTCCTTTTCAGTGCAAGAAATCGTAAAGATAGTGCAAACTGTCTATTTACAAATATACAGTATAAATAACAGTGTGAATATAAATAACAGAGTGAATGAGGCAGTGGTGTATATTGCACATTTCACATTATATTGTTGGCTGGGTGTGAGACATGTGAGAGTTCAGGGTGGTGACGGCTCTCAGAAAGAAGCTGTTTTTAAGTGTTTGTCCTCACTTTAATGCATCTGTAGCACCTTCCACAGGGCAACAATTTAAAAAGCTGAGAACCTGGATGTGAACTGTCCTCGATGATGTTCTGAGCTCTGCTGAGGCACCGGGTGGAGTAGATGTCCATGAGGGAGGGGAGAGGACAGCCAACAATCCTCTGAAGCCTCGCTCTGTCTGCCTCAGTGCAGCTCCTGTACCAGGTGGAAACACAGAACGTCAGCAGGTTCTCTGTGGATGAGCTGTAGAAGGTCAACAGCAGCTTCCTGTACCAGGTGGAAACACAGAACGTCAGCAGGTTCTCTATGGATGAGCTGTAGAAGGTCAGCAGCAGCTTCCTGCACCAGGTGGAAACACAGAACGTCAGCAGGTTCTCTATGGATGAGCTGTAGAAGGTCAGCAGCAGCTTCCTGTACCAGGTGGAAACACAGAACGTCAGCAGGTTCTCTGTGGATGAGCTGTAGAAGGTCAGCAGCAGCTTCCTGTACCAGGTGGAAACACAGAACGTCAGCAGGTTCTCTGTGGATGAGCTGTAGAAGGTCAGCACGATTTTTCAACATGTTGTAAAAACGTGCCATATGATGAAATAATGTAAAGGAGGCCATGAAAAACACTCCAGAAAGGTTTTCTTTGAAAAGAAAATCATGATGAATTTTGACGCAAAAAACGCCTTACTATACTATGTCGAAAAAAAATGCGATTTTTCAACATGTTGTAAAAACTTGCCATATGATGAAATCATGTAAAGGAGGCCATGAAAAACACTCCAGAAAGGTTTTCTTTGAAAAAAAAATCATCATGAATTTTGGCACAAAAAACGCCTTACTATACTATGTCGAAAAAAAATGCGATTTTTCAACATGTTGTAAAAACTTGCCATATGATGAAATCATGTAAAGGAGGCCATGAAAAACACTCCAGAAAGGTTTTCTTTGAAAAAAAAATCATGATGAATATTGACGCAAAAAAACGCCTTACTATACTATGTCGAAAAAAAAATGCGATTTTTCAACATGTTGTAAAAACGTGCCATATGATGAAATAATGTAAAGGAGGCCGTATATGTCATAGTTTAGTATGTCGTCCAAAATATGACAAAAACGTCATAGTTTAGTATGTCGTCAAAAATATCACAAAAGTGTCATAGTTTAGTATGTCGTCTAAAAAGGCGTAAAAATGTCATAGTTTAGTATGTCATCAAAAAAGGCGTAAAAACGTCATAGTTTAGTATGTCGTCCAAAATATCAGAAAAACGTCATAGTTTAGTATGTCATCCAAAATGTCACAAAAAAAATCATAGTTTAGTTTTAGTATTAGAATCAGAATGGCTTTATTGTCATCATACATGGCATGATTAAAATATAAATAGCTGTCGCTGGACGGTGCACAACAACAAGCAATAAGAAATAAAATATCAACCTTAAATCACAAAATCAAATGTGCATATGTAACAAAGCAATACTAAAAATGACAACATCTGCAAGGGAGGCCAGTTATACACAATACGAGAAGAAAATGAAATGGAATAAGAACCAGTAAAATAGAATAAATATGTCAGGAAATTGCATGAAAGCAGCAAAAAGTGACATTGTGCATTCAGGTAGACAGGTGTTTGGAGCTCAGGAGTCTGATGGACCATGAATAGAAACTGTTCCTGAGCCTGTTTGTCCTGTATTTTGAGGATCTCAGTCTCCTCCCTGATGGCAGCAGGCTGAACAGCTTCTGGCCAGGGTGTGTTCTGTCTGCCCAGATCTTTTTCCCTCTGCTGATGCAGCGGGAGGTCACGATGTTCTCCAGAGGGGGTAGAGGGCAGCCGATGATTTTCTCTGCTTTCCTGATAACCCTCTGCAGAGTCTTCCTGTCTGCGAACCAGACAGTCACACAGTAGGTCAGCACAGAATCTATGGTGGCCCGATAGAAGGACACCTGCAGTCTCTCCTCCTGGTGGTTCCTCCTCAGCACTCGGAGGAAGTGGAGTCTCTGCTGGGCCTTTTTAACCAGTGCCGCTGTGTTGACTGTCCAGGTGAGGTCCTCAGATAAATGAGTCCCCAGGAACTTGAAGAAGGCCACTCTTTCCACACGAACCCTGTTGATGGATAGTGGAGCATGGACACCCTTATGCCTCCTGAAATCAATGACCATTTCTTTGGTCTTCTTGGTGTTCAGCTCCAGGTTGTTTCTGAAACATCACCCTGCCAGCTCCTGTATTTCCTCCCTGTACGCTGTTTCATCACCACCGAGATGAGGCCAGCCACAGTGGTGTCATCGGTATGTCGTCCAAAATATGACAAAAACGTCACAGTTTAGTATGTCGTCCGAAATATCACAAAAACATCATACTTTAGTATGTCGTCCAAACTGTGACAAAAACGTCATAGTTTAGTATGTCGTTCAAAATATCACAAAAACTTCAGTTTAATATGTCGTCTAAAATATCACAAAAACGTCATAGTTTAGTATGTCATCTAAAATGTCATTAAAACGTCATAGTTGAGTATGTTGTCCAACAAGTGGAAAAAAGGTGTCCAGGTATCTCAACTGGTTGAGAGGGTGACTCGTAAACAGGGCTGCGTCTGAGGTGTAGGTTCAATTCCAGCTCAGGGCCCTCTACTGCAGGTCTTCCCTGTCTTCCTCTCTATTTACCTATTGAATAAAACCAACAAGAGAAAAAAACGTCATAGTTTAGTATGCCGTCCATAATATCACAAAAACGTCATAGTTTAGTATGCCATCCATAATGTCATTAAATAGAATACAATATGCTTTATTGTCATTATACAGTGTATAACGAGATTTCAGAGCTTCTCCTTTTCAGTGCAAGAAATCGTAAAGATAGTGCAAACTGTCTATTTACAAATATACAGTATAAATAACAGTGTGAATATAAATAACAGAGTGAATGAGGCAGTGGTGTATATTGCACATTTCACATTATATTGTTGGCTGGGTGTGAGACATGTGAGAGTTCAGGGTGGTGACGGCTCTCAGAAAGAAGCTGTTTTTAAGTGTTTGTCCTCACTTTAATGCATCTGTAGCACCTTCCACAGGGCAACAATTTAAAAAGCTGAGAACCTGGATGTGAACTGTCCTCGATGATGTTCTGAGCTCTGCTGAGGCACCGGGTGGAGTAGATGTCCATGAGGGAGGGGAGAGGACAGCCAACAATCCTCTGAAGCCTCGCTCTGTCTGCCTCAGTGCAGCTCCTGTACCAGGTGGAAACACAGAACGTCAGCAGGTTCTCTGTGGATGAGCTGTAGAAGGTCAGCAGCAGCTTCCTGTACCAGGTGGAAACACAGAACGTCAGCAGGTTCTCTGTGGATGAGCTGTAGAAGGTCAACAGCAGCTTCCTGTACCAGGTGGAAACACAGAACGTCAGCAGGTTCTCTATGGATGAGCTGTAGAAGGTCAGCAGCAGCTTCCTGTACCAGGTGGAAACACAGAACGTCAGCAGGTTCTCTGTGGATGAGCTGTAGAAGGTCAACAGCAGCTTCCTGTACCAGGTGGAAACACAGAACGTCAGCAGGTTCTCTGTGGATGAGCTGTAGAAGGTCAACAGCAGCTTCCTGTACCAGGTGGAAACACAGAACGTCAGCAGGTTCTCTATGGATGAGCTGTAGAAGGCCAGCAGCAGCTTCCTGTCCAGGTTGTTCTTCCTGAGGACTCTCAGGAAGTGTAGCTGCTGCTGAGCCTTCTTTATGACAGCCGTGATGTTGTCTGTCCAAGAGAGGTCATCAGAGATATGGACTCCCAGGAACCTGAATGTGTGGACTCACAAACACCATAGTTTAGTATGTTGTCCAAAGTGTCATGTTTGAACATATTAGAAGGAGTTGTGCTGCTTGTTAAACCAGTGCTTTAAATTTGACATGCAATTTTATGATTTTTTTACTCCGCCAGTGAATGCGGCAGAGTTATGGGACGATCGACATACGTTTGTCCGTCCGTCTGTTTGCAACATTACTCAAAAACGGACCAACAGATTTGGATGAAATTTTCAGGGAAGGTCAGAAATGACACAAGGACAAACTGATTAGAATTTGGCAGTGATGCAGCTTATAGTCGGGATCCACGGATTGGTTAAAGATTTCTGTATCATTGCGAGATAGCACTGCGCCACTGTAACCAGTGTAACAAGTGAACACTACATCACATGATTGTGATCCTACTACAAATCAACCGCTGCAGACTTATCAGGACTTATCCATTGTAAATGATACAAGGAACAACTGATTAAATTGTGGAGGTGTTTCTGAGTCCCATCAATTTCCGTCGCCCGCTACATATTTAGGTCACGTGATTCAGTATCCGTACATAACGTACACCTGTGCTCAGTGCGATGTCATTTTGTTTGTGGGTACATCTATATTAAATGGTCACATTCTATGTTGTCGTGATTTTTGATCATCAATAATTAATAAAAAATGCTGCATTTCTACAAAAATATGCTGCATTTCTGACAATGACATATGGGGGAATGAACGGCCTTGGCAGAGGACTGCGCTCTCTGAATGCTTTTCTCGTTTTTTTTTCTGCAATTAATAAAAATTAACACGTTAAAGTCCCAGCTTTAATTATAATTGAAAATGTACTGAAATCACTCTGTTTTTTCACCATAATTAGGTCTAAATTATGTCTTTTTTCTTGGGAAATATCAGTAAATTGTGCTGAAATTTTAGACTGAAAGGAAAAGATGAATTTTTTGAGTTCTGAACTATTAAATTAATTACTACTAACCTTTCTGATAATCTATTAAGATAACGAAGCGCTTTTTAAAAAAGAATAACGCTTTAATTTTCAAATTACCATATGGATATTTTCTGGTTTCTTTCTTCCTTTGCGGCAGAAAACTGAACATCTTTGGACAAAACAAGACATTTGACATCTTTGAGAAACACTGATGGACATTTTTAACCATTTTCTGACTATTTAGAGACCAAACTACTGAATACTACTTGATTAATCCAGAAAATACTTGGCAAGATTAATCAACAGTGAAAATAACTATTAGTTATAGTCCAGTCCACCCCTAGTTGGACTTTTGTTGTATTTTTGGGCCTTTGTTGGGCAACAATAATCATTATTTCCATCTTAAAACCCAAGATGATTTCTTTAATCAGACTTCTTTTGTTGGACATCCAGTTAACCATCTAAAACGGCAATGATTAGTTGATTTGTTGTCGATTAATAAATTAACTGCCAGCTTTATTGACAGTTGATTATTCATTTGAGTAATATTTTAAGAAAACATGCATAAATTCTTTGCAGCTTCTTAAATGTGAATATTTGGTGGTTTCTTTCCTCCTCTGTGACAGAAAACTGAACATCTTTGGACAAAACATTTTAGGAAACTGATCCACATTTTCGCCATTTTCTGACGTTTTCCAATCCAAATAACGAATCCATTAATCCGGGAAATAACGGTCAAATTAATCAACTACGGAAATTATCATTTGTTGCAGCTGAAGCCACAAGAAGATTTTTGCCTTTTTTTTCCTCGACTTCATAAATTAATGTCGTCTTTGCAGATTTGGTTGCCGTTTTCAAATCTTTGCTCGTTTGAGTCCTGAAGTTCCTGAAAAACCAAACGTAGCGACACCATCATCTCTCAAAGTCTGTTTTAATAGTATTTCAGGGGATATATCGTCAGACAGCATTTTCAAGCTTCACATAAGCAAATCTGCACTCGAGGCTCAAACTCCGAAGCCTTCGATCTTCTTCTGTTGGTTCACGAAGTCCAACGAAGCCGTAAAAAAACAAAGCAAAAACAAAAACAGGTCCTTTTCTCAGCAGAAACGTGTCGACGCTTCCAGACGTCGCAGCGTTCGAACCGTTTTCTGTTTTCATAAACTCTTTTCCCCTCCTCGGATCGAGTCCAGCAGCCGGAGAAACTCAGCGTCCATTTACCTTTGACAGGTTTCAGCGCCGACCGTTTGTTTTTTGGAGATTTTCCGGCCAAAAACTGCAGCTTTCATCTCCTCTAACGTTACACCAACATCCCAAAGTGTAACTGTGACTGCAGGGAAACGTCTCGAGATCCAGTAAAAATCCAGATTTCAGGAAGAAAAGCGCAACTGAACTAATCAACTATTGGTTTTTACCTTCTACATTTATAATGTTGCGCTTTTTGTTGCCTTTAAATCATAGTTTAAGTTCATTTTACGTCTTAAATTTCAAGTACAAAGTAGATTTTACATTTGAAACAGGGGCCGCAATGTGATGTGAATAACGTTTACAAAAATATAGAAGACATTAAATGTAGTTTATTAGCAAAAAAACATACATTTGGGCTCTTTTCTTGTAGAAAAATGACATTTACCTTTAGTTTAAGACGATCTCAGCTCTGATCTCTTTGGTCGACTTTATATTTCATTCTAAAGCAAATTATCGGGTCATTCCATTAATAATCGCTCATCTGTGGTTACATCTTGATACCAGGATTCCTTCTGTGTTGAAATAATTAGCTGATATAATCATATTTTAACACTCGCAAAATGTAAAGTTTGAGATTCTATTTTGTGTAGGAAAGATAAATGTTTGATAGAACCAGAACTGAACACCATCAGAGGATAATCTAATGACTCAACACGCTCTGAATGACGTAAACTGGTCTAATAAATCGAATTTATCCAAAGTAATCTGTAAAACATGAGAACCCCAAATTGTTTCAGCATTGTAGAGCCAGAAGATGCATCAAGCAAAGTCAGAATGTGATCATATCAGAGTGAATCGTGTCTAGAAGGTGACTCTGGTATCAAATAAAAATGATCCTTTCATTGTCTAGAACTTGTTCTGACCAAACACCTGTCAAAAAATGTGCAAAATGACTCAAAACATCTCCAAAACACCCCCAAATGATCAGAAACGTCTCCTAAATTACTTTATTTTTGCCCAAAATGACAAAAAACTTCTCAAAAGTGACCCAAAATTGTCAAAAATAATCAAATTGTATCAAATAAAAAGTGATACTGTAATTGTCTAGAACTTGTTCTGACCAACAACCTATGAAAAAACGAATCAAAAATGTCCAAAACACCCCCAAAACTCACCTAAAATGATCAGAAACGTTTCCTAAATTACTCCATTTTTGCCCAATCCAAAATGGCCCAAAAATCATCAACAATGATCAAAACGTAGGCTAAGAAATGCTCTTTTCATTGTCTATAATTGTTCTGACCAACCACCTAACACATGTTGACATGAGCCGTCAAGGTTTACACAGAATTCACCTTTTTCCCCTAAACTTGTTCAGAATGACTCAAAAATTGTGCAAAATACCTCCAAAACTCACCCAAAATGATCAAAAACTTCTCCAAAACTATCAAAAAACAAACAAAATGTAGGTTTTAAGAAGGATCCTTTCAGTGTGTCTAACTTGTTCTGATCAACCACCTATAAACATGCTGATATGAGCCTTCAAAGTTTACCCAGAATGCCCTTTCTCTGGTGAATTATCAGAAAACAGAAACACATCCAGGATACCGATGATTGTTTCGAGGACTCATAGACATTAAACTGCTGCAGTTTGACTGTTCAAACTATGATACATCCCATAATACTGATGCTCAAAGTTGGTCATAAAACTGATTTTTGATTCATTCTGGACCTTTTTTGTTGATAATTTTTCATTGATTGTGGTCTCTTTTGGTAATTTTGCTTCATTGTTAACTTCTTTAGGACGGATTTAGAATCATTCTGGACAGTTTTATGTCATTTTAGTCTGTTTTCGAGTCATTTTCAACCACTTTTGACAGTTTAATAGTAATTTTTGGAAGTTTTTTGTCATGTGGGAAGCTTTGGAGAAAATCTGGAGGTATTTTTGGTAAATTTTAGGCTCATTGTGGACAAACAGAAACACATCCAGGATACCAATGATTGTTTCTAGGACTCATAGACAAACTGCTGAAACTATGGTACATCCCATAATACTGATGCTTAAAGTTGGTTATAAAATTAATTGGAAAGGTTGGTCAGTTTGGATATGTTTGAGGTAGGTTGGATTTTCTTTCTTTTTTTAAAATGTGGACAACTTTGATGTAATTTTTGACATTTTTTTGGTAGTTTTGGTTCATTTTTAACGCCTTTAAGGCAGGTCGAATTATTTTGGACGGTTTTTGAGTAAATCTGGGAACATTTCAAGGCATTTTGGATAAGTTTGAGGTATTCTGGAGAATTTTTGAGTCATTTTGCAAAGTTGTTTTACGGCGGTTTGGATGAGTCTGAGCTATTTTCACAATATTTGACTCACTTTGGACATTTTTTTAATCTATTTTGGACAAACTAAGCAGAAACACATCAATGACTGCTTCTGGAACTCAGTTATAAACTGCCGTTTAACTGTTAAAACTACGATGCATTCCATAATACTGATGCTCAGAGTTGGTTATAGAAAAAAAAATGGACAAAAAGCTAATTTGGTGTTGAGACTGTGACACCTTTAGTGGATGTAAAACTGATCTGATGAAGTTCTGAGACTCAGAAATGATGGGGAAAAAAACAAACTTCTATGTACTTTAAGGTCCTGTAGCTCTGAAAATATTCATAGTATAAAGGTAAAACTTTGCATGTTTTCATTTAATAAACTAAAGTTATTGTAGATAATAAATCACCTGATTTTGGGGGGATTAAGGGGAACTTTTATCAAATTTTTAGGTTTTATCTGGAATGACCCTGCTGATAATTACAGCTAAAATAAAGAGGCTCCGACTTGATTGAAAATTTGAGGTAAATCTCGTCAGCTTCCCTGCAGTTACTGACCTCCTATGACTCCCAGAATGCCTCGGAATGCGTGGTGGAAGAGGGCGGGGCCTCGGTTGCAGCTCTCTGATTGGAGGATGCGTGTCCCATCAGGGGGCGGGGCCTGCGGAGCGTCAGGGAGCCGATAGGTCGGATCGGCCGACCTCCGAGTGTCCCTTGAGCAGGCCGAGCCTCACCACCACCACCCTCCTCTTCTTCTGCCCCTCCGGACCCTCCTCTTCCTCCTCCTCCTCTTCCTCGACTCGCTCCTTCGCCTTCCGTTTGCCTCGCTCCTTCCTCTTCTCCTCCTTCCTCTGCTTCTTCGCCTTCTTCCTCCTCCTCTTCTTCTCCTTCTCCTCCTCCTCCTCCTCCTCGTCTTCGTCCTGAACCCCTTCCTGCACTTCTTCTTCTTCCACCTCCTCCTCCACTGCCATCACCATCTCTTCCTCCTCTTCTTCCTCCTCCTCATCCTCCTCGTCGTCCTCGTCTTTATCCTCCTCTTCGTCATCTTCATCCTCCTCCACGTCCGTCATGGCTTCTCCCATCTGTTCTTTCAGCTGTTCTTGTTTGATGGTCATCGCTTCTCCGTCTTGCGTCGACTGAAGGAAACAGAACAAAGTAAACAGGTGTGAAGGAACAATGAGGTCATAAAGGTCTTTAGACAAACAGGAGATCACATATCTCCTATTCTGACATGACTCAGCAGACGATTTGTCTCCATACTGATCTAATCTAAATCTAACCTCCTCCCAGCTATGATATAAACCCAAAGATCAGAGAGAATCCTCAGAACTGATGCTGACATGAACTGCTGCTCTGTTGGTGTCACAACCTTCACAATAAACTGCTATAAACCAAAAAAAAAACAACAATCTTACATCCCTGTGGAACGCCTTATGGTGTCTTCTTGGGCTGTATTTTAAGTAATTCTGGATCATTTTAAAGTCAATTTGAACGCATTTTGAATAATTTTGGATCACTTTTGAAGCATCTTGGACAATAAGGGTTTGGGTTTAGAGTGGTCTGAGCCACTTTCTCTCGTTTTTGAGAAAAATGGGTTCAAAGTTTTGTGTTTTCTAGAACGGTCTAACATTCACTGTAATGCCATATCTGGGTTTAGGCCACTTCACCAATAAAATCTAGACCATAAAATATTACAGAAATTGTATAAAACTTGTGGGTTAGACCACTCTGCTTATAACCTCCTCATATAATTCTGCAAGTTTTCAGTCATTTTAAATAATTTTCATTTCATTCTGAACATGTTTAAGTAATTCTGGACCATTTTTGAGTCATTTTTGAAGTAATTTTAGTCAATAATACCTGGTACCTGGCACTATGTCCTGATGGAAAACCTCACAAACTGAGTAGAGTCGAGCAGAGAAGGTGTTTGTGGAAAAGCTCCATAAGTCATCTGAGTCTCCAGTGTGTCTCTGTGTTTGCCTCAACATCTCTCTCGAACTCGCTGAACTTCAACAACAATTAGCTTCTGTTTTAATGTAAGATAAGATCAGATAAGATCAACTTTATTCATCGTCTGGTTGTTTCAACGTTTAAAGCTGTAGAGACCAGACAACATAGGCAGTTCTGTGTTAGCTAGCAGAGAACATTGTGGGGTTTTAGCTAGTAAAGCAGCACCGTAATAGAGACTTATCTGAGCCTTACAGACCTCAGACCAGCCAGCAAGCTTCACAATAAACGGGTATAAACCAAAAAAAAAAACCCAATCTTCCATCCGAGTCTCCAGTGTGTCTCTCTGTGTCGTCCTGCAACACGTGACAATACAGGCATTTTAAACAGATGACTTGAATAAAAAGAATTTATCATTTTAGAGCGACTGTGGTGACTTTTAAGAGGAGGACGTCTGCAGGAAATATAAAACATAATGTAAAATCCTTTAGTAGCTGTCTCATATCCATGTATCTATTTTAACCCTCATGTTGTCCTGTGGGTCAAAATTGACCCGTTTTAAAGTTTGAAAATGTGGAAAAAAAAATATTTGCACAGTGAAACTTCTGATGTCCACATTTTCAACATTTTTGGGAAATCTTTGACCATTTTTTGGTGGGAAAAAAAGACGTTAAAAATGTTTCTTAAGAACATTCACAAAAAAATCATCCAAAATCCAGCGAATTACGCTGGATTTTGGTTGATTTTGTTCTTAAAGAAATATTACAAGTTTTACAGATATATATGTAATCACTTTAGATATTTGTAGGATTTTTGGTAGATTTTTATTCATTTTTTGAAAATATTTACAAGAATTTTCTTGCCAAATTTGGGGGATATTTTAAATGAAACTTTTAAGGGAAACTTTTAAGGAATTATTGGAATTTTCTTCCTGAAGGTTTTACAAATTTTCAGAAATTTTGGGAATTTTTTGGCTGAATTTTTTTCAGTCAAGGTAACAATATTTTTTGGTGCCCGTAAATGAGAACAGGAGGGTTAAATGGTGATCAGATTTGGATTCACACCCATTTTAAAGGTCAGAAAAAGCAGATTTGTTGTCTTGTGTGGTGGCAAAACACTGAACCTGTTTTTGGTCAATATCATCATTTCTGAAGCTGAAATATTTCCATAAAGCTGCACCATTATGAATGTAACGATAATCATGATTATTATGAGAAATACAGCGATCACAGGTAGCATATTTAGCTACAATCTGCATGAAAATAAGACTTAAAATGATCTGAACCTGAATTTACTGCAGTTCCTAGAGGATAAATATTAATAAAACTGAACCAGAAACTCCTCATACTTGGCTCATCATCATCAAATTTTTAGAACAGTTCCTGCCTGACCAGCCTTGATCGACCTTAAGTTCTACTATAGCAGAAAATATTGATGTTTATGAGAATATTTGTGAAACTTTAGCCCTATATATCTCAAATATTTTATAACAAATTTATTAAAAACTGTAAACCCACTTCCAGCAGTTTAAACACTGAAGTTTGAACCTGTTTGAACAAAAAATCTGAAACTATTACAGATAAAAACCAGGAGTTTGAGCCTGAAACCATCTCACATGCAGGATAATCAACTGTGCACAGAGAAGCTTTTAGTCTCCATCAGTTACTGCAGTGCTTTAAAATCAGTTTTATGAAGTTGAGGCTCAGAAATGATGGAAACAAAGTAAATTAAAAACCCATTATTCTATGTACTTCAAAGGCCCGTAGCTCTAAAAATATTCCTAGTATGAAGGTAAAAGTTTGCATGTTTTCAGTTAATAAACTAAAGTTAATGCAGATAATAAACCAGCTGATTCTGAGAGGATTAAGGGGAAATTTTTCTAAATTTCCTCATTGCTCTCCAATAAAACAACTTGTTCATGATCGGTTCATTTAGCGCAGAAGAAGAGTCGAATTCTTTTTATATGAACACACTCAGAGTTTGAAGCAGGAAGTTTGAGTTGACAAAGAAAACCACCTTCATACCCGCTAACTCCGACTGAGGTTTTAGTTTTTGTCGATTCAAACAATTAAAGAACGGTTTGTCAGTCCGTCTTCGTACACAAACCCTCTGGTGTTGGCGACACTCACCGCATCCTTGCCGTTGCGCAGCCGGTGCAGCAGCAGCCTGACGGTGTCCTTGTTCTGACAGAGCCCCATGGTGTTGAGGGTGTCGAGGGCGGAGCCTGAGCAGCCCTGCAGCCGGAGCTCCGCCCCCAGAGCCGCCTGCATGAAGTTGTTCTTCCAGATGTTCCTGGTGAACAGCGGGATGGACAGCGCCACCACGGTCCGGCGCTCCAGCAGCGTGAAGGCCTGCTCCTCGGTCAGCTGGCTGCCGGGCCGAACACAACGCCATCAGAATCACGAGGCTAGCGGTTAGCGATTAGCGGCGATTAGCAATTAGCAGCGATTAGCGACTAGCAGCAGTTAACCCTCTGAACTCTGGGACTTTTTTCTTCACTGTGGCTCGTTTTTTGCAGCAACAAAAAGTTTAAATGTTTTTCCTTTTTACTTTACTGTGTCATATCTTTTTAGTTCTGCAAACAACTGATGCATAAAGTCAAAAAGGCTAATTTTGTCTGGCAAAATATTAATCAACACAACAATAACATGATATATTTGATCATTTTAAATGTAATAAATCCAATAATGTACAAATTTTGGCCATTATAAATGCAATAACTCAATTAATGCAATAAATTTGTAAATTTTAAATGTAATAAATCCAATAATGTATAAATCTTGGCCATTTTAAACATAATAAATCAATAATATGTAAGAAATTTGGCCATTTTAAATGGAATAAATCCTATAACGTAATAAAATTTTTAAAAAATATATAATTTCACAGATTTGGTAAGTTCTCAAACTGAATCACAGATGGGTAGTTCAAGGACAGTCAGAAAATTGGAAATCTGATCACTCTGTGTGTGCATTTTCCGGCTGATAAATGTTGTACTTTTGGTGTCCTTTTTTTAAGTTTTAGGGTCCAGAGGGCTAAAAGCTGAACTCTACAGACTCACTGGTTGCTCTTGAAGAGGGCGTTGATGTCGGGGAACAGCGAGCGGAGGCAGGTGGTGACCAGCGGAGCTTTGTCCTGAGCCCAGTTCAGACAGCGACGCCAGGGGAAGGACGACAGCGGCTTCCTGCCTGACACCTTCTGGTGGAAGGGGCTGTCCGAATGCCGAGACAGAGTCTTCATCTGCGGGAATAATAAAAACTACGGCTTGCTGGGAGGATTTAAAGCAGGACTGTCAAACTTATTCTACTTCAGGAGCCACTTGTAGTAAAATCACAGCATAATGACGGATAAATAACAACAACTCAGGACTGTTCCCTTAGCTTTAGCGCAAAAAAGTCCAAAAATGTTCACATTTATTGAAATATCTTTTTACAAACATGAACAACCTGAAATTTGTTGACATAAATAAGTGTGATTTCACCAATATTATGCCTAAATTCATCATTCGTGCATTAAAAATTCACAGTTTATCTACAAAAAGTACAAAACATTCAATCTCAGCTATCTGGAACTGAACAATCCAGTATTTAACTTTATGACCAAGACAACTTGTCAAGACCTGGAAATGATTTTAAATGTACATCCATTTCCACATCTGTGTAGTGATCCTGACACCACATCAAACAAACTAAATGGAAACCATTGAGGAAGAAGGTTCAGTTGTCCACCTGCCTTGTAAATGTAGAAAATTTATAGATTAAAAAATACCTAAAAGTTGTGTCAGTGCATCAACAATTGGGTTTGTAGCAACCAATGACGTAATGACGGTTAATAATGTAATAAACATGGCCATTTTCAATGTAATAAATCCAATAAAGTATAATTTTGGCCACTGCAAACATAATAAAGCCAAAAATGTAATAGTCTTTGAGCCAATAAAGCAATAAGTTATGTTATTCAATTCATTACATTTAAAATGGCCAAATTTATTACTTTATTGGATTTATTACTTTGAAAATGACCAAATTTATTACTTTATTGGATTTATTACTTTGAAAATGACCAAATTTATTACTTTACTGGATTTATTACTTTGAAAATGGTCAAATTTATTCCTTCAGTGGATTTATTACATTTAAAATTGCCAAATTTATTATGTTATTGGATTTATTATTATTTAAAATGTCCAAATTTATTACTTCATTGGATTTATTACATTTAAAAAGGCCAAATTTATTATGTTATTGGATTTGTTACATTTAAAATGAACATATTTATTATTTTATTACATTTAAAACAGCCAAATTTATTAGGTTATTTGATTTATTACATTTAAAATGGCCATTTTAAAATACTTTATTGGATTTATTACTATTTAAAATGGCCAAATTTATTATTTTATTGGATTTATTACCATTTAAAATGGCAACATTTATTACATTACTGGCCGTTATTACGTTACTGGTTGCTACAGGTTTCAATCAAATCCAACTCTGTCGTACTAAAGCTGCTGACTGATATTATATTATATTGCACAACGTTCAGTGTCTTCTCTGTCATTTTTATACTTTGGAAAGTCAGATTGGACCCTTTGAGGGGCCAGTTGTGGCCCTCTGATTTAAAGCGTCCCTCCTCACCTCCTCTTTCAGCATTTTGCTCCAGAAGTCCATCATGGGTTTGCGGGCTCCTTTGGCAGACCAGAGCATGTGGAACGCCGCCTTGTAGCTGGACTTGCTGACCAGCAGCGCCGCCTTGCTCTTCTTCCCCATCCTGCGACCCGACATCTTCTTATCCTTCACCTGAGACTGCAGCGACAAAACCATCAAAACCAACAGCGTCAATCTGAGGAGGCTCAGAAACCAAAACTAAACCTTAGAGTCCTACAAATCTGATCACAGTCAGCTGCATGATGTTTACATGTTTAGTAAAGATCACACTTTTAGTATATTTACATAAATAAATTTCCCTCCTGGAATTCAACAGACAGAGATGAAAGACTTAATATTAGTGCTGTCAAACCATAAAAAGTGTAATCAGATTAATCACTAGGTTGTCGTGGATTAATTTCAATTAACCACAATTAAATAGCATTAATTTTTAATTGAAATTAATCGCGTTTGTTGCATGAGCAAACAGACAAGAAAAACGGGGATTTATACACACTAATGGCGTTTCTTAACTGAGTTAATGTTTAAAAATCAGATTAATCAGGATGATGGATTAATCAGTGTTAACGTGTTAATTTTGACAGCTCTATTTAATATAGAAACAAATGTTATTTAGGGCTGAAATGATTCCTCCACTTACTAAAATTAATCGATGCCAAATTCTCTGAATGGATCCTTTGTTTAATCCACATCATCAGTGGTGTCAAACATGAGGCCCGTGGGCCAAAACCAGCCCTCCAGAGGGTCCACTCTGGCCCTCAATGTATAAAAATTCCAGAGAAGACATTAACTGCAGATTGTAAATTAGTAAAATTATAAATTTTAAATAATTACTAAACTAGACCATGACAAGTTGTTTTGATCATAAAATACTATATTGCCCATGGTTCTTTTGCCATTTTGTGTCTTCTTTTTGTTTTTTTTGTCTGACTTTTGTTATTCATCTCATGATTTGTCGTGTTGTTTCCTTTTTGTCTCACTTGTGTTGTTTGTCTTTTTTGTCATTTTTTTCTAGTTTTATCATTTGTCCATTTTTGTCGCTTTGTAACTTTTTTTGTCAAATTTTTTTTTGTGCCGTTTCTCATTTTTTGTTGTTGTGTCTCATTTTTGTAATATTTTGTCTTGCTTTTGTGGTATTTCGTCCGTTTTTTTGTCTGACGTTTGTAATTTATTTTTACTATCCCTTATTAATCCCACGAGGGGAAATTCTGATTTTCGCATCTCTCCCCAATTGGGGGAGTCAGAGGACAGGTCAGCCATAGTACAGCGCCCCCTGGAGCAGGAAGGGTTAAGGGCCTTGCTCAAGGGCCCAACAGTGGCCACATCGGGGCTTGAACCTCTGACCTTCTGATCAGTAGTCCAGAGACTTAACCATTTTGATCATAAATTAAAACACTATATGGTTCAGCTCCAGATATCTGTGACTAAATGTTGTGTTCCTTTGTAGACACTGTGATCTGGAAGTTGTAATGTGGAAATAATAAATTGAGGCATAATATTATTGAAATTGAATTTATTTTTCTTCATAAATTTCAGTTTGCTCATGATGTTATGTAAAAATATAATTCCTTAAATGCGAACACTTTCAGAATATACTTTTTTGCCCTAAGACAAAGGAAAAAATCTGCAGTTGCTGTTATTTATAGGTTTTTATGTTATGATTTTACTGGTCAGTGGAGATCAAATTGGGCTGAATGTAGAACCTGAACTAAGATGAGTTTGACACTCCTGATCTACATACTAGACCCCAGACCTGGACCCAGACTTCATCCTATACGGATCTATAATCAATAAATTAAAAGGAGATTTTAAATTTAACGGGACTCTCACCTGCTTGGTCACGGCGGGTTTCAGCCACAGAGACCTCTTCCCGCTCTGTTTCCGTTTACATTTGCTCCGGACCACCTGAGCGCAGGTTTCGCAGAGGAAGGACTTCTCGTGGACCACGGATCCCGGGAAGGCCCAGTGCACGGTGTCCGGGGTGGTGAAGGTGTACACGGCCCTCCGGTTGAAGGACCGGCCCTGCCGCTCGAACTGCAGCTTGCAGCAGGAGCAGTTTCTGTCCTCCGGTCTCCGGGGCCGCCGCGAGGGACCGCGACCCACGGCGGGAGGCGCCAAGACGGTCTTCTGGGGCTCCGCGTCGTTCCCTCCGGGGCAGTCCACCTCCGCGCCCACCGCCGGCTCTGGATGCTCCACCGGCAGGGAGGCGGAGGGCTGCACCGGCGCGCTCTGCTCCGGTTCGGTCGGTGTACCGGAGGAGGCGAAGTTAGCGTCCGCCGTGTGCGCGTAGTCGTGCTCGTTGGACTCGGAGGACGGTCCGGTGTCCCCGTTGGTCTCCGTGTTCTCCGTCGCCATAATGAGCGGCTCCGGGCTGCAGGCTAACCACTCCAGCTAACACCGGAGCCCGCCGGCGGCAGCTCGGACGTCCGGACCGGAGGGAAGCAGCGAGACTCCCCCGGACGCGTTTAGCGGCGCGGGTGGGAAGTTTTCTGGATGAAATGAGGCGCTGAGGTGGAAGTAAAGAGAGTTTCAGCACGAAGCAGCTCAGAGCAGATGGAAAACAGAGCTGACACCGGATGGAGCCGCCGATAAACAAAACAGCTTCCGTGTTTCCGGTCAGCGACTGTCCGCTGCAGCGCCTCCCGGTGGCCGGAGGAGGAACTGCAGGTCTCCGCTGCAGTGAAAAACTCACAAAATCCTAAAGTTTATCAAATTCACAGATTAGTCTAAACCAGGAGTGTCAAATTCATTTTAGTTCAGAGGCCATATTCAACCCAGTTTGATCTCAAGTGGGCCGGACCAGTAAAATCATAACAAAATAACCTAACA